>NW_008664283.1:219804-229487 GCF_000695815.1 Acanthisitta chloris | reverse complement strand
GCTGGATAATCATTAATTTCAGAAGTAAACTATGAATAAAATCCCACATGAAACAACCTCAACCCTCTCAAAACCAACAGTAAACCCTCTCTTTTCTTATGCAATCAATGAATCAGTCAAAGATAACATTCAGTCTTCAATTTTCCTGTTCTTACAGCACTGCTGCACCTCCTGAAATGACATTAACGGACCTTTACTTCAAAGCAAAAGTACCAGAAAAGGGAAACCTGGAGTGGATTTTCTTCAACTCTTCATTGCCTAAGCCCTTCAAAATCTGAGCAAAGTTGTGGACTGTTTTTCACGTCTCACCTCATTTTCTTCTCATTCTTTTAATTGCGATGCTTTTATAGCTGATTATACTACTCCAGAACAAACAGTGAAGTAAGAAACACATATGCCCTGTTTATCTCTTTCTGCCACAAGTTTTCTTATGTCTTTTATACCCCTCCTTAATTGTTTTCTGACCCTAATATTTTATTGATTTTACTAGTGGGCAAATATATCATCATGACTGTGGAAGGCTTAAATACCAACATGAAGTTTGATCTGCCAGAAGCTTTACATGTAAATTTTTAAGAATTACTCAGATAAACATAGGAAGATATTAAAGTCTTATTTCTATGGATTAAATGAGAGTTAGTGACTAAACACATTTGAAAACCTGCATTTAAAGTCCTTTGCACCTCAGCTTCCTAATTCTAAAATGGGTCCTGCAGAAACTGAGATAGGGAGGAGGTGGTCCTTCTGCATAGGGATCCAAACTTGACAAAGAAGTAGAAGCTAAACCATGGCATCTACAGTAACCTAGGTTTGTTGGAAGTGAAAAGAGGTTATCTCAGGGCCTGGCTGAAAACATTTCAGCTACAGATCAGCAGGTCATAAGACCTCATTCTTTGTCTCACTCTGAATAACACAGAAATAATTTATGCAGAGAGATTGTTCTTCAGATATCCATTCTTTATATGTAGCTGTCCATGAATATTGGGTTCCTTCTGTCCTCTTCTCTTGGCTGACTCAATAGCTTGGTTTTGAAATCTGTATTAAAACCCCCAAGCAATAGAGGTTGCTGGTCACTCAGATCTGACTGGCAATTCTGATTTGGACTCACATAAAACATAGCTCCAAGCTCAAATGATTTGGAAAATTTAAGTTAAGAAAATCCTGTGGTTCAATAGTATTGATTGTCTTCCTAACTTTGGTACTTCCTGCAGATTCATATCTCTGCCTTGCTATCTTCCTTCAGACATGTAAAATGTCCTTTGTAATCTTGACTGATAGTCTCAATTACAATGGTAAGATAACTCTATTATTAAGAAGAACTCTAATATAATAAATCAAACTATAAATAACCTTAAAGGACTTTTCCATACAGAGCTGTACTTAACATATGCTTTATTAAGTAGAGTTTATAAATTATACATTTCCTCTCATTCTCAACATCTCAGTTTCACCTTATGGGGCCCATTTCAAACAATAGTATAGTGTCAACCTAATAAAAAATGTCTCATGAAATATATAAAATTATATTTTTCATAGATAAGGGATTCAAATTCCCTTTAGAAGTTTAAATTTTAATTGTCTCCCAATTTTTCAGTTATTCAACAGCAAACTGCACAGTAAAGCATACTATTGTTTACTGAGTTTATTTTTCTGTGTGATTAAAAATATGATAATTATCTGGTAGTTTTTTTAAGAGACAGGATTCTGCTTAAGAAAGCATCTGTTGCAAACAAGTATGTAAAAGAAGACTCTAATTCCAAACATTGCCCTTAAGAGTTAAATCAAGTGAAGTTTTATTTTCTGAATCTCTGAAATTGAATTAACTCCTTTGGTTTTGACTCATATTTCCCAGATTAGCCTTTAGTTATCTAAGTTTATATTCTGTCCTATTATCAGAGTACTCAAGCATCTTACATGTCTGCTAAAAAGAAGACAAAACGTTCTCTGTTTTTCTCCTTCCATCCCTCCTGACAGCAGGCATTGATTGGCTTATTTTTTTTGCTTTGGTACTGCTAGGTGAGACAAGTAGGCTTCACTGTTTTGTTCTGAAGGTACTGAAATTTATGGCCACTAAGATCTACTCCAGATGTGGTTCCATAGTTGTGGGCAGCTGCCAAAATCCTTTACCAGCTGTGCAAATGCTTATGACCATGTAGGGAGAAGCAGCTTCTAAGGAAATTTCAAACAATCTCACAGAGCATGGTAGCTTTGAATTTAACACCATATTCATTGGAAAGCAACTTACTCCTGTGATCTCAAGCACAGTTAGTTCAAATACCTTTTTCTAGTTTTTCTTTTGGATGACTAGCCCTCCATAAGATCATTTTTCATGATAGCAGAGTTTTCATTGAATCAACACTATACATGGTATATATTATGGCCAAAAACCTTAAAAATTTAGATACTGCACCTGTCCAGTCTCAGCATGGATTAAAATGCTGCTTCTCTTTTAGCTTTATTTTGCAGATGGAGACTGAGCTTTTTTTTTTTTTTTTTTTTTTACATAGCTTCAATGGAAAACATGAAGCAAATATATAAGACATAAGGGAGAGTTTCCATTGCTTGTGCAAATCAGGCTAGTAGCTGGGACAATGGATAGAAAGTTTAAGAGTTTGAAGATCTGCACCACAGCTTGATATGGAAGGGATAATTCAATATACCATTTATTTCCTTATAATAAATAAAACGTAATTTGAGGATGTTGTTCTGATACACTAATATATTTTTAATGTTATTCTTGTTTTTCAGGTTTATTGTTTAAAATTACAATGTAAATTGTAACATATTCAGCACTGTTATAAAGATAAACATAAATATATCATTCTTTCCTAACCATTTATACTATGCCTGTCTGGAAATAGTAATAGGGCATTCTCTTCTGTGGCCTGGAAGAAAAAAAGCACCAGGCTGGAGGTCAGTTTTCTCCACTATGACTAAGATTCCTTGGCTGGATTTCTCACCTCCATTTCTGGCAAGTGTCTGGCCTTTTGCCTTCAGTTGCTGTCACACAGTTTTTATTCATGTACCTTCTACTTGGACTAAAGGGAGAGAAAGGCTATGGTCACTTGACAACCATCTATTCACAACAAAGAGACTTCTTGATCAACAGTCCTTACAAGTCCTGTAAACAGAACACAGGCCTATTCACATGTTAAAAAATACTGCCAGTTCCTCCATACCAACCTAGATGCACATGAATGATGCAAATCTTACCAGTATTTCTAGAAAAAAAGTCAGTCCTTCGTCAAGAAACATGAGCTTTCAGCTACCTGTAATAGGTTACCTAATTAGTGGAATAATCACACTAAGTCTTTATTACTTTGTGGAGCATAAGATTGGGATCTGTAGCATTTTATTATGAATGATGCAACTTCTATACTAGTTCCAAGGTAGTCCAGTCCAGTGAAGTCCAGTCATACTTTGCTGCTTTTGGTCAGAAAAAAAATCCAAATAAATATGTTCTGGTTTGAAAGCAAACCAGTGAGAAACTCCAAGTCAGAAACACAATTTAATAAGAAAAAAAGCAAAAAAATAAATGCAACAGTACAAAAGCAATCACTGTCAGAGTCAGAAAACAACCTGACACCCTGTCAGTCACGGTGTTGATAGTAGTCCAATTAAATGGTGGCTGCAGTCCTCCCGGAGTGATGGGTCTATTGGAGCAGTGATCCTGCAGGTCTGGTCCTCACCCAAACGTCCAGTGGCAGCTCTTGTCCTCTGGGAATCCAGCAGGCAAAGGGCTCTGTGCTGGTCCAAACCCCAGTTTATATCCCTGCGGGAATGCTTGGCTCCTCCCCCATGTAGGAATGCTTGGCTCCCCCCACTTGGGGTAAGGCATCTCACAATGGGACAATGTAATTCTATGGGTCATGCCTGGATCCCTGACAGCCCATTAAACAGAGACAGCCCCTGAGGGAGCCATCAGGGATGAGTAGGAGATAACCATCACTGTCCCCACCTGCTTTAACAGCTTCCGGAGACCATAATAGAACACATACCATTGGTTATACCCTACATTGTAACCTAGGACAAAATACTACCTGACTAAGCTCATGGACAGCTTGCTTAATTCACATTCAACTTCTATCCCCTGGGATTTCAATTCATTGACAAGAAAGCAGGTCAATTTCTATGGTAAGACTGCATTAAAAACTTTTGGCACAGTTGCCAAGTGATTTGCATCTTAGATTCCTTTTAACTCCTTTTCATGATCCCACTGAGGTGAAAGACATGACATCATATATCTAATTCTGGGAAGGAACTCAGTCTTCCCTCCCTTACACCAGATCTTTAAGGTTATGGTCTTCTGTTTTCCAAACAAGAGATCAAATTTCAATTGTTAACTTTCAGGCTGCTTTCTCCATGAGCTGTCAAAAGATCCTGACATCCTAATCCTGATGGTTTAGGATGATGGTTTACTTGTAATTTAGCAATATGCATCTTTTGAGTCCTAGTCATCTCTCATGAGGATGTTTTTTTCTGATGTTATCCACTTATAATGCCAAACTTTTCTAGGCCCAAGTTCTTCTGGTAACCGTCTTTTTATCCTGGAACTTTGTTTGGGAATGGAGAAGACCATAACAATGAAGTCATAGACTCAATCAGTAATTTCCTCACAATTTTCCAATTTACTCCTTACAGTAACTCCTCATTACTTGTAAGCCTTCCTATTTTTTCAATATCCTTAATCCTCTGAAATCATGTAGACAACATCAGAAACAGGCAAAGTAAATTCAAGTGATATCCATAAAGTGAAAACTTTAGTCCTTCATACTCTCCAACAACCAAGAGAGAGAAATATTTTAAAGTCAGTACTATTTTAATAATATTAATGGAGATTCTGAAGTTTACTGGAAATACTGAACTGTTTTCAGGACAAATGCACAGAATTTGCTGAATTGGATAAAGCATATTTACAAGGAGGGTGAGTGAGCTGCAGTAATCATACAAAGTCTAATACAGTATGAATTATTCTTTTATCTCTATGGTAGCCTCTATAACACTTTAGGGTTTTTTAATGACGTTTAGAATAGGTTTTTCTTTGTCTCATGAAGTTTGCATTTCAAATAGAGCCCTTGTACTAACTGTGGAAGTGGGAAGGAGGAAAGGACAGATAAGTCTCATCCTAGCATGGTTTATATAATTCAGGGCTAGGGGCATTTCAGCACTATTTTTCCCACAGACTGGATCAAAGGCTGTAGGGCTGCCAAAACGCTTCCACTTTATCTCAACTACTAAAGTGTTCAAAAGGAAAAGCCATGTTTAAGGTTACTAAGACACAATACTTCCAAGAAGCTGTCTGTCAGGTTGTCTGCACTGAGCTTTAAGCTCACTTACAAATGCAGTAGTGATAACAATTTCAAACATGGTTTGGTTGGTCAGATGACAATGTCTAAGTTTCCAAAACTCTCTTCAGGCATGATATTTGAGCTGAAATGATATATAATGAAGACTTTAGGAAAATCTGTTTAAAACATTATATCCTATTTAGGTAGAATCAAGTAAGTTCAAATTTGTTATTTAAATACAGTTCAAAGCTCAAAGTAGACTGAAAGAGACAGGCTGTCCCATAGTAATACAATGGAACATTTTCTTTGGTGTTTATAAATTATGAGGATGAGACAAAAGAGACATCATCATGTATTTTAAAATACATATTCATTTCATACAAGATAATTCATTCACTGTATGATTTTCAGTCTTTGAAAGGCAAAGAATTTGCTACAGCTCTGTTTTTCTGTTCTTCTCTGTCTTAATAATGTTTGAGTAGTACAGATGTCCTAAAATATTGAAACCTTTACTAAGAATGCCCAGAAGTCTTTTCCAATTCTATTGATCTCTAATTAGGACCCTAAATGGTCTAGAGTGGCATACAGAAAAGTAAAGAAACACCACTTCCAACATAACTAGTCTTGCTAAGGATTTGTGAGCTGTAAGAGTAAAATGAAATAACACTAGATTTTTTTTTAAATATCAAAATATTTACCTGTTGTCAGTCTCCCACTGTTTTCTCTTAGCTTTTGAAGACTCAAATTAAGTCGTAATTTTAGTACTTGACATTCAGAGCTTCTCGGCAGCAGGAGATTAAGAACTACATTTTTCAAAAATAAATATAGAAGCAGGTCTTATTTAGAAATTAGCAAAGTATCTGAAAGCTTTGTTATACTAGTGTTCCAAGAAATCTATTCTATGTATCATCAGTCACATGTCAGATATGCTAGATAGCTGGCATCCTGCATTTTATTAGGCAATGAAGTGGGGAATTTAGATGGACTGTATCAGTAATCTAAACTTTCAACATATTTTACCAATGAATACCTTTTAGTGCTATGAATAGATTTTTTTAGATAAACCTGTCTTTTATGAGACATTTCTTCTAAGTATTTGCTATTTTTGTAGGAATTATACTTTTGGCATTTTTTAATCATGAATGTTGTTTAGGGTTCTAAATAATCAGCCTGTATACAGAAGCTATAATGTACACATTAACATGAAATTTGTATTTAGTTGTTCATTACATAAAAAATTTCCCAGATTAAAAAGTTAAAACTACTAGGCTAAGTCCTTCTAAAAATTTATCCCCGAATTCCAAAAATCATGAGGAAAGAGAAAAATATATCATTGTATTATCCACAACACAATTTGCCTTGGAAGCGACTTTTTTTCCTGAAAAGAATAGATCCAGTCATTTAGTAACTGTTATGTGTCTGTCTTCCCTGTGACAGTTGCCTGCAGGGTGAAGAGCCTCAATAGATGTAGGATTGAGCAGGCATTACTCAAGGGAACAGAGAAAAAACTCAGAATGAACATAAAGAAGTTCATAAAAAAATTATTGATGTGCTGTTTCTCTCAGTCTATAAATGTAAATTCTATTCCTTAAAATTTAGAATTATAGTCAGACATAGCTTTATATTTAAATGGTTATATTACCTAGCAGCAACTGTCATTATGCAGGTCAGCATTATCATCAAGGCTGCTGAAACAACTGTGACACATCAGACCAAATGTATATAGCTATCCATCCTACACCAAGTATGCAGTAGAGATACAGTCAATTAAGAGGCAGTGTTAATTGACTGGAAAATCATTTGACTGGCTGTGTGTCTTCAAAGCTAAACGAGGTAGGATAAGAGACATCTGTCCTTTACTTACTGCATAAGTGGCCCATTAAATATCAGCTTCAATACATAGTCTGGTAGTCTAGTTCTTATTTTCGAAGGTCTTTGGCCTATCTCTCTTGAGTACTTCTTCCAACATTCCAGCCATATCACAACTCACAAATTTTATTCATCAAATTAAAAAAGTTTCAGCAATAAGAATCCTTGAGCTAGAGAATCCTTGCAGCTACTCAAAGTCAGCAACGTAAGTAAGCAGTATTTTGAAAGGAACAAATTTAAAGCTGAAAGGATTCCTGGAGAAATGTTATGTAGTAGATATGGAAAATCTAAAGTAGAAGATAGAAGAAAATTTTATGCAGTCCTTGAGAAAATTGCTTTGAGTTGTAGAAGAAGGGGAACATAGACATTTTCATGAGGTAGGGGCCAACTGACTCTCTCCAGCTGTGTAACAATATAAATGCAGCAAGAATCAGAACATTGTCCTGTTCTGACCATTCTTTTGAATGATCTTTGCTTCAGGCAGAGTTGGCATGCAGTGTCTGGAAATGCCAACAGTGATATTTTGGAATGTCTAAGTTCAGACGAAAATGGGTAAACAGTCATGTTTTCTATTTCTGAAAGGGAACTGTAAAATATGTAGTAGAAATATTTAGTGAATTTTTATATATTCTGGATAACAACTTGTAGATTAACTTACTGGGCTAGTCAGTAGAACTATTTTAACCCAGTAGAAGTCCAATAGCAAAGAGTTGTGTGAGATGCCAACACACGAAGTCAGAAAAGAGTAACAAAAATTGCAATTGAAAGGTTTTATATTATCATGCAAAACAGTGATGTTTTCCTGCTATTTTTCACTTTTTGAGACAAAGCTTTTAAAATTTTAGTCAACAAAGCTGTTATCAGATAAAATGACACTACACAGAAATTATTAGATGACTCTTGTCAAAGTCGAATTAAGATCTGATTCAGCCACTGCAATTGATATATTACAGGTCATACTCAAATTAGCAGACCTACTGTTGTGTCAAGTATAAGTCTGGAAGAACAAGAACTGCAAAATCCAGTAAAAATTCTCATTTGGTCATATATGTTCTGATTTTAATGTTAATATATCAGTGAGTGGAATTATGAATACAGTCAATACAAATAATTCAATAAAACATACAAATGATTTATACCAGAAGTATTATTTGCAACTTCATGAATCTGAACATGATATTTAAGTTAAGAGGAAACTTCTCAATTAAAGCCCTTGGAAGTAATGAAATTTATCCATTCAGAGAAGGAGAGCTATTTCCACAATCATCTCCACAAGAAAACCTGTAGGGAAGGAGAAATCTCTTCTGGGCCTTCTCTTACAAGGCATCTGGAGGGTGGTGTCTCACCTCCACTTTAGGGAAAAAAAGAAAGTACAGCTACAAAAACCCCACAAGGAAAATCTGACATATTAAAAGATAAATAAAATCAAATCTAAGCCTTTAAATTGCAGATATGTGCATAACAGTAAATTAAGATACTAAGTTGGAACACCAGGAATCTGTAGATAGTATTGCCTTAACACTAACTGAAAACAAAAATGAAATCGACATAATAAAGATATTTGCTTATTTATTTACAGATTTCACCTATTATTTGAATTTTAGGTCATGCTGAATTTCTTAGTAGCCAAGTCAAACCTTTCATTTATTTGTCAATATCATTAAACACTTGTAAATTTTCAGAATTCAAAAAACATAGGTGTCACAGGATTGAAATATCAGCTTTTGTTGATATCATTCTACAACTGCATAAACACTCAGTGGCAAATCAAAACCAAAGTCCATATCTTATGTTAAGCACAAAGTGTTTTTCTGCTGATGCCTTCTGCTGGTCTCCAGCTCTAAGTCATACCAGTGCAGTAAATTATTTGCCCAGATACCAGGCTGCTGAAAGCATTTTAGACATGTTACTATAAGCAATCATTTTTATACCATTGTCAATGAAAACATATCAAAATTAATCAAAGCATTCCAGCTGTTGTAGAAGATGCAGAGATTTTTCAAATCCTAGATATAAATTTCCTTGACACTTGACATCTTAAAAAAAAAAGGCAAAAAAAAAGGAAAGAAAAAAACCAAGAGGCCATCACTATCCTAAGCTGCTTAGAGATAAGGAGGTATTAAAAAATAGAGTTCTCTGACCTGGGGTCATTAATTGATTGTTAGACCAAAAATGAATCTGTGAATAACTACTTTGATTCCCTGTATCATCACAAAAGCATCCTTCCCACATAACGAGTATACCGATAGGAAAGTTTTCATAGTCGTTTTATCACTCCTTTTACCTCAAGCACTACAGGTTTTGGGCTAACGTGAGGTACAGTTCACTAATATACCCTGTATCAATGCACTGACCTTTTACTGTGACTCCTAGCTCCAGGAAGAACTCAGACTTACAATAAGAGTTTAAATTTGAGAGAGGTTATTTTCCAGATCTCTCTTGTTGCTGTTTGGAGGTCAATTGGTTGCAGTGGGGAGAGTAAAGGGTATTTCTAATCATTCTTAGAGCAATGTATTCTGTTAGAGG
>NW_008664283.1:198803-219785 GCF_000695815.1 Acanthisitta chloris | reverse complement strand
AGGGAAACAGATAAAATGTAATGAAAGTTGCACAGCATAAAGATTTTAAAGATTTTAGCTAAACATCTACTTTGTTGATTGTTGAAATGGCTTAACAAGCTATGGGTTGACCTGTGAAACCTGACATTCCAAGGGACTGAGATTGACAGTTGGGTTGGGAACGGTAACCCTGTTAACCCAATGAGGTTTTCAATTCTGAAGCTCACAGCAAAGAATCAGTCCTTCTCATTTTCCCGTGTGGAAGTAGCGAAAAAGAGAGCACCCAAGTGTGAGCAGCCTTGACCATTAAGGTAACATATAAAATTGGTGCATAATGATGAACATTACTGGAATCTATTACCAAGAGAAGCATGCAGTAGATATAGGATGATACTCCTTACTGTGAACACTAGTATTGAACACCTTATACAAAGACAGCACTATGTAACAGAAAAGAATAGCTACACATGCATTTTCACAGGGATTCCAGGGACTATTATGAATCATCTTCACACTAAATATTGGAAAACCATTTGAACTTTTCACCTACTGTCATAAATAATCACTAGATTTTCATTAAATTTACAATGAATGTGCTCTCATGTGAACATATTCATGATTTTAAAGAATATCCCAAACAGTTTTCCAGGAGTAGTAATCTAAAAAGTGAGCTGCAACTTACTGTTATAGTTATAGATAGCCACATTCACTGTCACATTCAAATTCAGTCACTCCATCATGTATGGAAGCACAACAATGGTCTTACCAAAACTACCTTTGTTATAAATACCAAGAGTTGTGTACAGCAGACCAACTCATCGTGTACATTTAGATAATCAAAATGTTACTTAAGTATATGCTAACTGATGGATCACAAGAAGCTTCATGTCCTACTGGGAAATCTCTGTCCTGCACAGGTGAAACAAGAGATGAATAGATGTATTTCTAATAATTCCAGCAGACTTATGCAATTTATAGCTGAGAATTACATTATGGATCCTCTACATCTGTATTACTCTGGCATGAGCGCAGAAACACAGCTGCCATTTTCTACACCTTTGGGACAAAACATTCTTTTGGGTAAGACACTTTGAATACTTCCTTCCCTGGTCTCTCCTCCTGCCTATCTTCCTTACACAACAAATGGCTTGTAGCCGCCTCTAGATACTTTGCACGTGGAGGTGAAGAAAGTGGAGGAAAGGACCTAATTTCGTCCCAAAGAAATGGACCAAATGAAGTTACATAAAGAAATAGAATGGCAAATGTTTCTTTCAATTTTCACCTTTTATGCTTTTATGTGGGTTGATCAGAATACAAATACATGCAAGAATATGATAGATGACCTAAAACAATTAAGAGAAAAAAGGAAGCATTTATTAGTTAAAATATGAGTTGCTAGTTAATCACTTAGGCTTCAATTGTTTCAAGTTTATAAATATTGTTTTAAGAGCTTTTCTTTCACCTCTGTAAATAAGACATATCACAGATAAGATGTGAAGAGTCTGTTCATTTTCTAGAGTCAGCCATGCCCCATTAAGACTATCTGCAAACTACCATTTATTCTTATGTTTAGAAGATATGCTTGAAGTTAAAATATAACTACAAAGAACTTTAATCACAACAGACACTATTCTAAAAATAACTTTTTTATATGTGATATAAAATCACACAATAACAGAATCTTTTGAGTTGGAAGGGAGCCATGAGGATCATCTATTCCAACTCTTGGCCTGACATAGCTCATCCCCAAGAGTCACACCATATGCCTGAGAGCATTGTTCAAACACTTCTTAAACTCTGTTAGGCTTGGTGTCATGACCACTTCCCTGGGGAGCCTGTTCCAGGGCCCAAACCCCCTCTGAGTGAAGACCCTTTTTCTCATATCTAGCTTAAACCTCCCCTGACACAACTTCAGGCCATTATCTTAGGTCCTGCCACTGGTTGCCAAAGAGAAGAGATCATTGCCTGCCCCTCCTCTTCCCCTCATGGGGAAGTTGTGGGCTGCCATGAGGTCTCCCCTCAGTCTCCTCTTCTCCAGGATGAACAAACCAAGTTACCTCAGCTGCTCCTCCTATGGCTTCCTCTCAAGGCCCTTCACCTTGATTGGAATGATCTAATTGTATTTGGAATATAAAAATATAAAATAGGATTTTGGCAGATTCTTTGTAAAACCTGATGGAAAATTCAGACTCTTGTTATTCATTAGCTTCTTAAAGAATGCCTCAGTGAAACAGGACATGTGGCAAACTAGTTAAAAATTAGGCTCTTCTGCAAAAGGGCATTACTTACCTGTTGCCTTCCATTCAGACATGTGAGGATTAAATGATCAAGGCAGTGTTTTCAACCTTTGACAGCTTTCAGTGGCATTCTTTGTGAACTGGATGCTTATTTGAAGATGTGGGAACTTCCCTCATCTAGATGAGTTCTGAACCAGACAGTTCCCCCTCACAAAAATTTACCATTATAAAGACTGTTTGAGCAGTGAGCCTATTTTCTAAACAGCCAATAAATTGCACATAGGACAATAAAAAAGATATGTCCTTGGAAGAATTTAGAACCTTAGAAATCTGGCTTCAAAAATCAGCATCACATCAGATTAGTTTGATCTGAACATTTCTTTTTTAGCATTAGGCAACAGAGAGCAAGAAAAAGGAAAGAAAAAGGGCAGTGTCAGAAGAAAGTAAGTAACTGCTGCCATGGGTAAAACCAATAATGAGTGGTAACTAAGGACTTCCTGTACTTTAGACCAGTATGATGAATGTTAGTGCAAGCACTAACAGGATACATATGCACCCAATAATGGATAACACAAATAATGTGTGCATTTCTGTTGTGCTAGCTGGATCCCCCATGTGTACAAGTAGATATATTTGAAAAGCTATAGGGGCACACCCCAGTAAATCTGAACAATGCTCTCCAAAACTGCTTTCCATAGTTTCTAACCTTCTGCTCCCTTCTGAGCTAGAACTAGTCAAAGAAATAAATTTGAATCTTATTATTCTCCAAATCTGATTACTAAAACCAAATTTAGAAATCTTCAAAAATTCGACCTGACATTACAAAGGGGTATGTGCTGAACAGTACAATTCATCACTGCAAGTCATTATAAAGGTAAGCATACCAAATAGTTATATTCCACATTTTATATTCCATTACTTTCTGCTTGGTCAAACATATAATAAAAATAACTTTGCTTTTTTTTTTCTTGAGACTGTTACCATGAAAAAGGGCTCACAAAACACCAAGACAGGCCCAAACATTCCTTTTAAGAATGTTTTATTTCTATTTGACCAAAATATGGCTTATACTTTTTTTTTGAAGCAGAGTTCAATTTGCACATGACTTCATTCCGCTTCTCCTCATCTTTGGAAGGTAATCACAGGGTCCAGATGCCAAGCTATGAAAGATCTTCTTCTTTCAGTTTCTTTCTGAATTAAATTAGATTTTGACTTGAGAAATGTGACCACATTATCTGTTTGAACATAAGGAAACTGCACAAATCCCTCATAAGACCTATGTAAAACTCCTTTTATGTTTAAGAAGGGGCAATTTTCTCATGTCCATATTTCTTAGAAAGGAATCTCTGCTGCCCTTTAAGGAACTTGCATTCCAGTGCATATTTTTCTGGTGCAAGTTGAATTTGGAATCAGTAAGAAAATGCATAATCAATTGGTTATGCAGCATAGCAATTAGATCAAGTTTTGAGAAGATTCCCAATGCAATGATGATTCCATAATATAACTAAGGTGCCGCAGTAAGCTCCATAAATATAGCTAGGGCTATACATTACATGAAAAATCTTGAAAAAGTGGAATGTTTCTCAAAACAAATAAGGTAAATAACTCTCAAAAAATAACCCAAGGACTTCCGTGTGAATCTGCACTCTAACTCTATCTGTGTTCTCACAATTTTTTTTTGTACCATATATTAGACTTGTAGAGGAAACTATTTGCTCTCTAAATTCATTTAACAGGTCTGGTACAATGGGGACTTTGAGGTGGACCAAAAGGCACTAAAGCTGCAAGTAAAAATGTGCAAAATGAAAAATAGTTTAAACACTTCTATTTCATATAAATATTTGAGTAGTATCTCTGTAGTAAGATTTGATTAGGGAAATTATAACCCTCAGATAATTTATGTGGTTTTTACTATCTTCTTTTTTATTATACACTCATTTATTCTTGATGGTTATGTAAACTGAGCTACCTGACATAATTGAAAAGCAGCTTTCTGAGTGTTGTGTTCATAATTGCTTTAAAACATTATCTATATTTCTGAATTAATTTTGATTTTATTGAATACTTCACATTTTCTACCTCTAAGTCTGTATATTTTTTCTAACAGTAAACATAATTTATAAACATAGAAGTTGAAAAACACTTTTAATCTCACTCACAATTTTTTTATAATTGTGAATTTAAAAGTATATCTAAGATATCAGCAGGAGAAAAAAGTAATGCCTAATACTGTGACATCCATTCCTCAATACAGTAGTATAATAGATGAAGGTTGAAAAAAAAAAGATCAAGAATGAGCTTGGCTTTGTTATCCATGTTCTAATAAAGGTCAAATAAGCTGTGAAGGCAAGCATTATAGACTTATGAGCCAGCAGGAGTACTGCCAAGAATAGTTCATGGGGCACTGAACAGCTGGCTGAAAATCACTACTTCTTCAGAACCTTTGGACACATTTCTAGGCCAGGGGCTCAGAAGCAAACTTACCACTGCTTCTAGTCAGTGTTTCTTAGAAGTACAGTTCATAAATATAAATCAGCTGCTACTTAAGTTGGCAGCAGCATCAGTTTCAAATCCTAGAAGTACTGCATTTACTTGTTGGCATTTAAAAATGCATTAATTGCCTGTTTCCTGTTGTGAGTGAGGGGGAGAATCTGGGTAAACATACAATCACATAACCATTTTTCCCTTCCTCACCGATGTATTGTGCAGTTCTAGAAAAATGTTGAGTGCCACCAATCCACTAGCCACTGCTCTGTATCAAATGTCCCAAGGAAATCTGTAGCTCAAGTCTGTAACTTAGTTCAAAGCCTGTGTGTCTAGCAGATGTGATGGAGAAGCTAAGAACTCAGACCTTCACCCTTACCAAATTAGATACAAACACTTAGAAAATTAATCCAAGAAAGCAGAGGAAGGTAAATTCCCAGCATTAAATTCTTAGTCTCCATAAATCTGTCTACACAAAGATGATTGCTTTTTAGAGACAGGATTCATCAAAAAACACTACAATTTGAAAAGTTAAATACTTAATGTATTTACAAGTTCAGTGAGAAAATCAGAACATTTTACCTTTCTCATCCATATAAAATTAACAAACTAGAGGATAGAACCTTTGAGGAAGGCATGCTACTCTGCAGTGCTACTTGATTCCTCCTGACCCACTCTGATCCCTTCTAACCTAACTGATGCTATGATTCTGTGTTTCTGTGAGAATGTTTTAGCCTTTACAATATTAATTGACATAATTTTAGAAATAAATTATTTTCTTAGCTTATCAATTTGGAATGATATCTATACATATGCATTAAACAGAAATATGTAGTAAAAGGAGAACTCAAAATATTGGGCTAGATTAAAACATTCTGAGTTAGAATAAACCAAAATTTTATGATTGATCATTATCTTCAAACCTTCAGTTACCTAATAAGACAAGGATATTTAATTTGCATTGAATAAATGTTATAGGATTCTAACCACTATAGGATACAAACTAAATTTAAACAACTATGACTCATTAAAAATATACAGAAAAAAACCCTGTTTACTGAGGTGAAGCTTTCATAGACACTAATAGAGTTAGGGGGGAAAAAAGTACAAAATAAAAGAAGTTCTGTTGCTGTGTTTGTCGTACTTGCTGCCATTCTTTGCCTAGAAAGCTTGATAGAAGGACCTTGTAGCCTCTATTATTAGGTATTATTTCTAAAGTCTCAGAGTTTAATATTAAGACAGAATGCATCAGCTGTTATATTAAATTGCAAGTCAGTGACAAAGTAGAAAGAATGCAGAAAAAATCTCAAGGCTAGCTCTGTGCTGGGGTTACATTTATATGTGTTTATGTTATACTATAAACAAAAGCCGTCTCCCTAACCAACATCATCTGGAAATGTACTACAGTGTGAACGGAAGAAATAAGAAAACTGCAAGGGAAGATAAAATTATTTTTAACCAAGTTGATAATTATCAACAGAAAAATATAATATTATTTCACGGACTTTCTTATTCCTTCTGGTTTTGGTTTGTGGACTACCATTACAAACACCTCCCCACCACCACCAAAAAACAAACAACCCTCCAAAACAAAACAACTCATGGCCACTAATGATTTTGTTCATATTTCTAAATATGAAATAAAGGAAATATCTGAGACATATAATTCTTGCAGTGCATACGTTTCCACTGGATTAGTTTCTTTGAAAACACATTTGAAATTGTTGGACAGAGATATTCAACACAATCAAATACCTTTTAACCATAAAGAGATAAAAGATGCAAGTGCTAGTGTACACTTGAGGTTCTTAAAGTTGCATATACCTTATGGAGAGAAGTGGGGAGAAAAACAGTTCTTTGACTTTATTGGCCAACTAACTTTTTATTTTTTATGACCAAGAAAAACTTACTTTAAATGTGGCTACTCTACCACAGCCAATTTTCATCAGTAACTAAATAACGAGAGGCTACTGCCTTATCTAAAATCTCATCTTACTCTAAAGATAAAATCCTGTCAGAATTCTTTATTTTTGCCTATCTTGATCAGTTAAGTGAGTAATATGATATGTCAGTTCTTTAACACAACTGTTTTTTTTTTTGAAGTATGGACAGAAAACTACTTCTAGTTACTTTACTGCCTTTTATACCCACTGACTCAAATTTTCTGGTCATTCTATGCCTATGCTCACATTTTGAATATACCATCTTCCTGCTAAATACAGCCTTACAATATAAATGTTCTTAGGAAACATTCTAATTTTGACTTAACTGTGATATATAAACCCATCCAAATTTGTTATAATTTCTTCCTCTGTGTTATTGTGTGCATTCTAAACACACATAGTATGTGTTGTCTTCTGGTAACAACTACAACAGATAAAAAAGTTCCTTACTCTCACCTTAACTCTTTGGCACCATTTCCTCCTTCTGGAGATTACCAGAGTCTGATATGTGTTAGCTGAGCTGTGCATATGATTTCTTACTCACACATTTTAATTTAAATAAGGTGGTTTATCTCAGAGAGTTTAAATAGTGACTCTGCTTGCCTGTCAAATTTGGATCAACACGGATTAAGAAGAAACCACACAAACATTTCAGCTGGCATAGCTGATGAGGCAGTAAACCTATTCAGACAGCCCAGCTGCAGGTATGTGGATGTGTGACAGCATTCTTGGAAGTCTGAGAACTTTCTACAACATAAACAACAGATTAAATCACTCCTATTAGAAAACACTTGAACCACCCCCCTAAAAGCACTAGACACTGGTCATACAGAAAAAAAAAAGAAGTTCCAGATTCTAATCTTGTTTACATTCAGGCATGTCCAAAAGCTTAAACATTTGAAATGATACTTTACAGATTACTATTAGTCAGATTTTGCAGTAAAACAGTCTGGACATGGATGGCTTCATGTATATTATAAATATACAAACAACAGTCAAAACACTTCTTAGAAACTTCAAAATGGCTGAAAGGTTTTGCAACAGCCTGAAAAGTCCCATTAACTCTATGATATGAATAATCCTTGCTTACTTGAGTAGTCCCATGGAAAGCAATGGGAGGGTTGCAATGAATAATGGCTGTGTAACTGGGCTGATAAATGTGCAAGGGAGAATACAGCAACTTAAGATCATATGCTATTTTGTATGGTGTAATTTAATATTCCAGAATTTATAATGCATATCTTTAAATAAGTTAATAATGACAGAGCTTGAGTTAGTGCACATTGTGTTCAATTCTCACAATAAGAAGCTTTAATCTGAAAATAAAATACATTGAGAAACTACTATGCAAGTAAATACTCATCTTGATAAACTTCCATGAGCACAGCAGAAATAGGAAAATAATCAATGAACAGGATAAATTCACTGACAGAAAAAGAATGTAATTCCCAATTATGGGATTTCTAAGCCTTCATCAAATCTTTAAATCTTAACTTGCATTAACTGTGATTATATGTGAAACTGATCTCTCAGGAAACTACATGTCCAGTCATTTATTGAATGCATTTGTTCCCAAAGACCAAGCAGATATATTTTCAGGAATAAATGATAAATTTTTAAAAAATTATTTTAGGTTCCACAGATAGAACCATAAATAGTATCCATGACTAAAAATCACTAAATGAAACCATTATGCACTAAACTACCATTCTGATTTCATGATGAAGCTTCCATTCAGTAGAGTCAAATACTTGAACTCCCACTGAAATCCATAATAATCAAGATTTCTTTTCAAACCTATGTATACTAAAAATAAATAATAAAAAAAATAAACAGGTAGAAAAACAAGAAATGGAATGAGAATTTTGATGTAGTGGTACTGAAGAGCCTTTAAAGGCATTCTGCCACTCTATTTCTGTGGCCTTTGTGCCAAAAGCTGGGCACAGGAACAGCCATACTGTTATCAGAAACATAGAATATTCAAGAATTATAGCATCCAAATCCTGTTTCTGCATAAGATAGCACCAAAAATCACACCAAGTGTCTGAGAGCATTGTCCAAACAACTGAGGCCTGTTTATAGGTTCCCACATGCATCAATATTTTGTGGTGTTTTCTGTTCCTCAAATTTGCAAATAGCATTATCTACATTTCTGAAAACAAGAATATAAAAGGGGGGGTGGGTTTCATAATGCAGACATTTAACCTTTAAATATTATGAAATTCAACATTTCTCCTCAAAATTTCATTTCACTTTCAAGGGTTTTTTTGGTGCCTAATATTTTAGTACTTTACATAACAGCAGTTTGTTTGGACCGGTAATATCATAGAGAACATAGGATACACCCTAGATCCTTCGTTTAAGTTTTCTATATCCATATCAGACAATTTCATATTAATAATGACATATTTACAGGAAATTGCAATCTGTGATGCTTGCCTGCATAATTTTTCCTAAATAAAAGGTGATCTTATATGATATACAAAAAAAGGAGCGATATAGTTAATGTCAATTTTTCCAGGAAATGTTTTATTCTTTCAGACAAGTTGAGAGGATAGTAGTAGCTTTGTCATCTTTCCTGTCTGTACTGTGTACAACATCACACAACTACCCATTGCTACCCAATTAAGCTCTCTAATTCTTGAAGTGACTGAGATGTGGGAGATTGTGGGAGATTGACCCTTTCACTCCAAGACACCACAGCCTAACCACTGCATATAAAATGGCATATATCTCAGTATTCCCAGCTTCTCTGCCTTCTGAATTTAGGAAATGGTGAATCACATTGGGAAATTACCTTTTGTTTCCAAATTTATGAGTATAAGGTAACTGAAATTTTGCACAAAAATGTATCCTTTTCTCCCTCCCCTGTACTGTTTGTCCTTTCACAAATTCTGAAAATGTCATTTACATATTAAATACTAACCCCAGTTCCCTGACTGTATCTGCCAAAGAGATGACTTATTGTCTCTTATTTTATACCTGACTGGCAAGTGCGAAAGCAAAGAAAACATGTTCTCTTCTGTGTTTTGTAACTCCTGAGTGAAATGTAATAACTATTATTAAATACCACATAAAGTAAATGCAGTTAAAATTATCAGGCTATGGGCCTAAAGTCAGCCAAAATTAGTATGTTTTCACATTACACATAGGTATGTAGTGGAAAGCCTCATCACTAAGACTTGAAGAAATCATTATAAATAGATACAGGCAAATCTTTTATAAAGTCATAGAGATGGGTACATGGGTGAAGGTAAATGTAATAGTGCAGTTAAATCTACAGCTCTGAAAATTTCACCTCTAAATGCATGGTCACTGGAAGTGAGGAGGGTCTACCAGGATAAATATAATTCTGTACTCATCTTGGGTTTTACATCCTTTCCTTAAACATGTGCTGCAGAGCAATATCCACAATACCTTTGCTTGGACCAGACTGGCAGTTCTTACCTTAAAAGAGAAACAAGGAGGTGGCTTAATGCTTGCTGTCCAACAAGAATTTCCAATACTTTCATTTTATTTACTATGAAATTAACAGATGCAAAATACCATGCATACCAGGAACATAACATTAATAATCTTTTGCATACCTTAAAAATGTTAATGTAAATAGACATGTATATTTAAAATGTGACAGTACAAATTGATAATTCAGTAATAGTAATCAACAATTGAAATCGGTTCCACAAAGAGGTCTTCTGTTTGAAGGAACTTTGACTTGGAAAATTTTATTTTAGGTTCTTGTTTCTTTTTTTGAAAGCTGTTATTATTGCCAATAGTCTGACTTGGCCTTCAGAGATCCCATATGTGCTTTGAAGTTGCTCATTTATTAAAATACTCTCTCTATTTTCAGTGATGAGAGTCATGATATCTAAAGAATGAGAGCAGCTTCTGTCAAAAACTGATGAGTTTTTTTACCCTAAATGCAAAAATTCTTCATATGTGGAAGGGAGAAAACTAAACACATATAATTCTATTTGGAGGCAAGAATGCCTTGGAGTGGAAGGAAAGCTTTGCTTCAAACTTGCATGCAAATGCTGTCTTTCAACAGCTTTTAGCATTTCCTTTGCAAAGGATACTCTTCTGGCATGCTTAAACTAAATCCACATCACTGCAATATTTTCTTGCAGCAATTTGACTCCTATATTCTCTTTATTGCTCATGACGTGCTCTGAGCAACGTCTGTATGAAGGAGGTCAGTGGGGATTAAGAGTGGAGGGGAAAGAAGTCAAGGATAATGTTCCAGTTCCAGATTCATCATTATTTCTGAAAAAGCAGTTGGCAAAAGAACTGTTTGCAAAATTAGCTTCCAGAATAAGTGAGAACTGTGAATACTTTTTGAAGCTGTTTGTATTTTTGGGGGCTTTGTGGTGTCCATGTAATGGGAACAAATGGTCCTGGAAAAAAAAAAAAAAGCTTTTATTGCTGCAAGTTGACTTGCTGCCAGAAATTCCTCAACCTCTGCACCTTGCAGTCAATCAGCCACTTGAATAGCCTGGACTTACAATCTTAGGAAAATTCTGCCTGAAGGCACAATAAAAAAACAAACACACTGAAACAGTGGAAATACTTTGGTATTGCTTCCCTTTCTGGACAGAAAAAAAATCTGAAACAAAAACCTAAAAAAACCCATCACCCCTAAATAAATAAAGAATAACTGAGGAAAAAAAAGTTTTTTAAATGTAGTAGAAGTAAAAATTATCACCTAACCAATATATTTCATCATCATTTGGGAGTCCTTTGGTGCACTTTCCTGTACATTCATTACAAGAGCACAAAGACACAAATAATGTAGATGGAAGTCCTAATATTCTACCATGGCAGGTGTTAGAGATCTTACCAGAAAGCGACCAGTAACTCTGGCAATAGCTGGCTACAAATTCTAATTTAAGAAGTCTTCAGCTTTTCCCAAATTTCTTTTGTAGCAGTCTGGTCCCTGAATTGCATTTGGCACCTGGAATCCCTGCTTGTTTATTATTTTCTCTGTCTGAAGTAACACATAAGGAGCAGTGGATGAGTTGCCTTGGAAGCCTTGCTGTTGATGGCAACAGGACAGTCTCCGCCCTGAATTTCTGCTCTTTTGAATTAACAGGGCTGCCTAGTTGCCAAGAAGTCAGTTGTGCTCAAACTCTGCTGGATTACACCCCCTAGCAGTAGACCTGCTTTGCGTTCAGGCAATTACTTCATGGTGCTTCTTTTCTTGTTTATCTGCTGCATAAATTACCTTCACAATTGTACTGGTTTTGGTTGGGATAGACTTAGTTTCCTTGACAGCAGCTTATCGGGTCCTGTTCTGAATTTGTGATCAAAACGGTGTTGCTACCTGCCATGGTTTAACCCAAGCCAGCAACTAAGTACCACACAGCCACTTGCTCACCTCACCCTGGTGGGACAGGGGAGAGAATCGAGAGATTAAAAGTGAGGAAACTCATGGTTTGATAAAAAGACAGGTTAATAGGGAAAGCAAAAGCCACACACACAAGCAAAGCAGAAGGAATTAATTCACTACTTCCTATGGGCAGGCTTCAGTCATCTGCAGGAAAGAGGGGCTCCGTCGTGCATAACAGTGACTTGGGAACACAGACACCAGCACTCTGAACATCCCCTGCTTCCTCCTTCTTCCACCAGTTTTTTGTGCTGAACATGATACCATATGGTATGGAATATCCCTTTGGACATTTGGAGTCAAAACCAAAATGAAAACATGCTTTAATTATCAACAGTTTCCCGCACAAATCTGAAACATAGCCCCATACTAGCTACTGCGCAGAAAATACTTTACCCCAGCCAAAACCAGTTCAGTAAAATAGAGATGTTTTAGTTATTGCTGAGCCTGCACAGTGTCAAGGCCTTTTCTGCGCTTCACTCCCTGACACCAGCGAGCAGGTTGGGTGTGCACAATGACTTGTGAGGGGATACAGCTGGGACAGCTGACCCTAGCTGACCAAAGGGATATTCCATACTGTACAACATTGTGCTCAGCAATAAAAGCCAAGAAAAGAAGGAGGAAAGGGGTGTAGCATTTTTCTTCACAAGGAACCATTACGTATGATGAAGTCTCACTTACCTAGAAAAGGCTAAAGATCTGGGAAGTTGTAAATTAATTCTGTATTTTGTTTTGCTTGTGTGTGCAGCTTTTACTTTGCCCATTAAACTTTCTTTATATCAATCCACAAGTATTCTCACTTTTATCCTTCTGATACTCTCCCACATTCCGCTTGGATGGGAGTGAGTGATCACCTGCATGGTGCTGAGCTGCCTACCAAGCTTAAACCACAACAAGAATTATACAGTTATATTTACAGAAAAGTTTAAATGATATCTACTGTGGGGGGTTTCATTATTTTTGAAATAAAATAATGATTTTTCTTCTATTCCTGTATGTTTATAACAATCAGGGCCTCCATGTAGGTGGCAAATTTCAGTTACCACTGAAATTAAAAAACTAGTTTGCAGCATTGTATGAATACCCTGCATATTATAACACAGAAATGTAAAGAAAACAACTGCAAAGCTCATCACAAGTCACATACAGACACACCATGGCATGAAAAGAAAGCAATAAAAAGATTTTTGAAATAATGAAAAATATATGTAAAATACTGTTCAAATGATATAACCATTCCCTCTATAGCAGTGCTCTGCAGTTGCATGTAAGCACAATTCTATATAGAAATACCATGTAATCAAGTCTCTGTATAAACAAGTTGTTTAATCAGCAATTATTTTCCTTTAGCTGAAGACAGTAAACCAGCAGCATGATAATTACCTGTTATGATGCATACAAGTTTTTGCTCCACACAAATTGTGCTCTGCAAGACACCTTTCTCCTCTCAAACACCAATATATAACTACATTTTCCAAAGTAACATCATTATCACATGCCAAACCTGATAGTGTATTCCACCCAGTGGAGTGAGATATTTGCATTCTTTTAAGATTCTGAGGAACTTAAGAATCAGGTAAAGTCCCTAGTGACTGGAAAAAGGGAAACATCACATGCCTTTTAAAAAGGGTAAAAATGAGGACCCTGGGAACTTTCAATGTGTCAGCTTCACCTCTATCCTCAGTGAGATCATGGAACTCCTACAAGCTATGCGAAGACATGTAGGTGACAAGGCAGTGACTAGAGACACCAACGTGACTTCATGAAGTGCAAATTCTGCTTGACTAATCTGGAGACCTTCAACAATGGAGCGGCTGTGTTAGTGGGTAGGAGAAGAGTAACCGCTGTCTTGTCTTGTCTTCTGTAAGGCCTCTGAACAGCCCTACACAACATTTCAAATTTGGAGAGATACGGGTTTCATGGATGAGCTATTCAATGGCTAAGGAATTGGCTGGCTCGATACTTCCAAAGAGTTGCAGTCAATGGCTTAATCTCCAAAAGGAGTTCAGTAACCAGTGGTGTCCCTCAGGGGTCTGTATTAGTCCTCTTAGTGTTCAGTATCTTTACTAATAATCAAGACAGTGGGATTGAACATTCACAACAGGTATTCAGATAACACCAAACTGAGTGGTGCAGTTGTTATGCTTGAGGGAAGGGATGCCACCATGAGGGACCTTGAAAGACTGGAGAATTGGGCCTGTCTGAACCTCACATAGTTCAACAAGGCCAAGTGCAAGGTTTGCATTTTAGTCAAGGCAAGCTGATGTATAGGCTGGGTGATGAATAAATTGAGAACAGTCCCATAGAGAAAGAATTTGGGATATTGGTAGATATTTATTAAACTGAAAGAGGGTAGATTTAAATTAGATATAAGAAAGAAATTTTTCACATTGAGGGTGGTGAGACACCAGAACATGTTTCTCAGAGAAGTTGTGGATACCCTTTCCCTGGAGGTGGTCAAGGTCAGGTTAGATGAGACTTTAAGCAACCTGTGATCTGGTGAAATATGTCCCTGCCCCTGGCAGGGGATAGGGTGGGGTGCGAACTAGATGATCTTGAAAGGTCCCTTACAAGCAAAGCAATTCTATGAGATTCTATGAATCTGCATAAAATCTCTCATGATGTTTTATGATATATTATGCACAGGGTTTTCTTCTGAGTTTTCCTAACAGAACCATCTTATAACAGAGCCATGTCTTTCCACATTCTCTTAAAATAATTATTTTTTATTTTACATATCTTTTGTCCTGCTAATATCCTTGATTATGTAACTGT
Source organism: Acanthisitta chloris (assembly GCF_000695815.1). NCBI lineage: Eukaryota > Metazoa > Chordata > Aves > Passeriformes > Acanthisittidae > Acanthisitta > Acanthisitta chloris. Next base: position 204,984 of record NW_008664283.1, on the reverse strand, counting down.
AATAAGTTGCTTTTGGTAAAAACTCCTTTAAAGTAGTCAGGAAACCAATAAATCTTAAGTTCATGCACATGTATGCATTAACACTTGTGTCAGTCATGCAGAAAGTAAGCATGAAACAAACTTGTACTTTCTGAGAGAAGGATAACATGGACATAGCAACATTTAAATATCTGATGTAGCCTACAAGGGAGCCAAAGAGGGACTCTTTATTAGGAACTGCAATGATAGGACAAGTGGTAACGGTTCAAACTGAAGGAGAGAAGTTTAGGTTAGATATTAGAAAAAAGGGGTTTACTCTAAGGGTGGTGAGACATTGGAACAGGTTGCCCCAGGACCTGGTAGTGCTCAAAGCCAGGCTGGATAAGGCCTTGAGCATCCTGCTCTAGTGGGGAGGGGTCCCTGCCCATGGCAGGGGTCCCTGCCCATGGCAGTGGTGCTGGTACTAGATGATTTGTAAGGTCCATTCTAACTCCAAAAATCTACAATTCTATGAATTCCATGATGCTATGACAGGAAATATTTTATGGACCAGATTCTGTGAAAGAAAATATAATAGGTCACAACAAACAGAATCAGATTTTCAAGGTGCTATGTTAACTTGAACCTCCTCTCATCTGACACTGATACTCAGGAAAAAGGGCTTCATAGCAACACACCCAAAGTGCATGTGTCATCCAGACAATGAGGCACACTCTCCAAACTACAGCTCTCCAGTTACAAGTGTGAATAAGGCTCTCATTTTCTACCTAGAAAGGCTTCCTACTGAATTAAAGATGAAGAAAATACACTCAACTCTGACTGTAAGTCTGCCTGTTATTAGGAAGCTTCCCTTAAGGACTATTGTACTTTGCTCAAACTTACAAACTTACAGCTTTAAAATACGCAGAAGTATTTAACTGTGGCACACATGACTAGGTTTAAGGAATCAATACAATAGAGAATTGCTCATATGTATTCTTCCTGACTACAGTCATTGTATACCAAACTGCTTATTTACGAACATCAACTGCTTTAGATGCTTTTGTTTCCATCTACATTGCCCCTTTTTTTTCTACTTCATGAAAATTCACTGAAACAGAATTCTGCAAGACCATTAATCAGCATATAATAAAAACACTGATTTGCTAGGGCAAAAATTAGCAAAAGTATGGAATTTCATAGAAAATTCATACCCATTGCTTTTTTCTTCTTCATCCTGCCTCCCCCTAGCTTCCCAATTTTCAGATACTGTCCGGTGAGACATGCAGATTTGGTTGCACTAGAAGATTGTCTAGTAAATTATCCAGGATACACTGCAATACATTTGAAGTGCTATAAGCAGTAATCTGCAGTATTTTCCAGTAGCACTGAAATGCATCTATTACAGGTTTCAATTCTCACTACCACCTCTCACTTGTATGAATTTTGCATTCAGCCCTAGTAAATGCAAATTACCCCACTGATTGCAATAAGGATTTTCCTTGCTCTCTGTATTGTGAATGTAAGACAAAGATCATAGGCAGTGTAGCAGCTCCACAGCCCATGATCTTTAATCTCTATTTCCATTAAGAGTACCATTGTGTGGAATACACAACACATATTTTGACTCTGCATGATGATAATAACAGAATAGGGAAATTTTGCAGTAATAGTATTGGTAGAGAGCCTAGTGGTATTTCAGAGTATTCACTGGATGAGAGAAGAAATGGGGTGAAGCTATAGCATCTTTTTCTCAGATTAATTGTTAAGAGAAGAGTCTATCAATAGTTCCAACAGTTGCTGTATAAATAAACCATTCATATGCTGAAAACACAAGTTTTGGAAGAGAGAATCCAGGTTTCTTCAGAGCAATATATTTAAAATATGAATATGGCCAAATTGGGTGCCTTACGTTTATCATAAAAGTTATGGAAACATAGGATTTTAGCAAACTTCAGCTAAACACAATGAAAATTCTTTATGCTCATTTTTTTTCATTGCTGGATATAATCTCTAACGAAGTCCAGACACTTAAGCAAGTAAAAAGATACTTTTCTACTAAAAATGCCACTGAAGAATCCTCATAAGCAAGGCACAGGTGATATATTTCAACACCACTGGATGAAGAAACAAATTTGACATACTTTTTTTTTTTACTGAATCAAGTTATGGGTTTCATTTTCTTTTTCTTTTCTTTTTTTTTGCTTTTCTTTTTAAGCTGCATCTCAGTTTCTATTTGCTTATAAGCTAAGAGAAAACAGACATCAAGCTAAACGGCACACAATTATGGTTTTTTTTCCTGTAAGGTTAAGAGACAGAGGTCTTTTTGTGCAGTGCCAGTCCCAGCAATTTTGCCAGTCTGGTGTATGTCTTCTCTCCCTCTTTCCTGCCTACTGATTAATAACCCATTCGTGGCCTGTGGTGGCACACATATCTGTGGTGGCATGCATACACTCCATTACTGTCTGAGATATCAAAAGTTTACTTAATTTGAGACGTGGTTATATTTAAAAGAATGTGGACTGTGGTAACACATGCACATGAAATTGTATGCATTGCAGGAATGTTTCCAGTTACGTGACAGAGGATGTGCATCATTCAAAGGAAGGGAGAAATACATAAAGGAGTGGCAGTTCCAAAGGGGAAAAAAAAAAAGGTTAAATAAATGTAAAAAGCAAATACTTTCAATGAGAAAAAAATAAACATAACTTACAGTTGACCCTGGCCAGCTTTAATTTATGGGGTGAAAATGGGACACGCTCAAGATATCTTATACAACCATAACACTGAAAACCATACACACATTTAGGAACTCAATAAGAGCACTATTTACTAGACAGGTATTTTCATAACTATACTATGTGCATATCTTTTTTCAGTTTAACATTAATATAAATACAATCAACCAATATCAGTTCTGAAAATATACACACATTGAATCATGGTATGTATGCAGTGTCCAGAGTAGAAACAAAAGCTTGTGAAATCACCTTGAAAACACTTTTTCAAAGTAAACTTGATACAGCAGGGGCTACTAGAGACATTGTTTTTTTCAATAAGTAAACACCACAGTCTTAGTACCTAACACCTCATCAATACTGTTATATAATTCTGTTATATATGCAAAATGACAGAAGAATAAAACATAATGAAGATGGAAAATTGCACAAAATGAAGTAATACAGAAAGAGTATTACTTATTTGTTCATTTTAGAAGAAGCATGAAATTATATAAAGCAGCTACACTACCCAGAAGAGTCTCATAAAAGCAAATTTTAAATTGTGTTATGGAACCTGAAGACCTCTAGATTTGACTTGTTTCCTGATGGAATGTTACATCTTTTAAAATAAGGGAAGAGATCTGCTTTCTCCTTAAACCATTCTGAAGCATTTTTTTATTATTTTAATTCAAAATGCACATTTATATCCAATAAAAGGATGACAGGACTAAATTCCTGAAAGAAAACTTCTGCTTCTAAATGTGCATATTAAAAAAAATCTGTAACATTGCTATGTAAGATATTGCAGCTACATGGGCCCAAACAATTATTTTGTAAGTTCCATGGAGTACTAAAAAGAACCCAGATGGCATTAGGTTTTACATCCTTGCAATTCATTTTGTACTATATGTTTTACCACAATATGCTTTGGTAATACCAAATAAATAAAAAAAGCTAGTCACTGACATTCCTTAAAGAAAATTAAACTGGGTCCCCACAGACTCGTTCAGGAAAAGCATGAATAAACAACTTCCTTAAAAAACCCCAAACAAACAAGGAAGTCAACATTTAGTACACTAAAGGTCAGCTTAACGTGTTAAACTCAGGTGAACAGCTTGAAAGGAATTAAGCAAATTTGAGATTCCTCTATCTCAGTGGGAGATACAAATTCTTAGTGGATAAGACCTCTAATGAAGAATGTTCCAGACAATATGCTATGTTCTGACCATTAGCAAATACACATATTTGAACTCTCACAGATAGAAGTATTCTGTTTTAATGTAACAAAGCATATTCTCCGCATGGTGTTTCTCATGTATTAAACATGACAGCGTAATGATTTGTGCAGTGTTATTTCTGCAAAATTATGAGCTGCACATTCCCACTAAACCAGTCCATGTCCTCTTCTTCAAACTTTAGAAATGTGTGCCAACAGCTGTTTTGTTGAGAAACACTTTTTTTTTTCTCTTCTCTATGAAACCAGATACTTCTCATTATTAGAGCAAACTCTTAAAACATGACTAAAAGTTACTGAGGGCAAATATGCTCCTGATTTAGTATCTCTGGGTGACTTTTAGAGTTTGTGTGATAAGAAATCATGTATAGTTTATGGACTTGGTACAACTTTAAAGCATCCTGACAGTATATGACATTTGATTGGGATGTACTTTGCCATATTTTACTATATTATCTTGAACCCTGTCTAGATCATCTTAATTCTATAAATCAATGCTCACAGATGCAAAGAATGGAACTGGACACAAGACTTGTACTATTATCCAAAATAATAATTTAAATTCAGTATAACATCCTATCTATAGCAAATTATTTCCAAATATTTTACATAATGATCATTTCTCGGCTAAAAAAATCTATTTATGTCAAATTTAATTTATAGCCCATGGCAAATTTATTAATGAATAAAAAGCTAGAAAAAAAGACTGCGAACATGCTTTGGTTCTCAGTGATGAAGAGTGTTTAAGAAAGGTGAAGTATGCAAGACTATAAATATTAGTTAAGACAGTTTAAAAAAAACAAGCTAAAAGTTATTTTAAATACATTTATGTCAAATTAAAGCAATTACTTATTATTATGTGAACACACAAAAAAATCGACATACAGTTAAATAAGTGCATTCGCTTTCAAAATGCTACCTAAAGTTGTTTGTTGAAACATACTGCATGACTATCTTTCACATCATGACAAGACAAACTTCCTAGCTTTGATATCAGTTTAACTCCACTCAAATTCTGTTTGAAACTAAATGTTGATTCAAGGTTTTTTTCAAAGCTGACTCTTTTTATAGCTGTCTGCCCTTGAACAGCCTACTGACATATCAGGCAGAGTCACATGAATGCAGATGCAATTCTCACTGAGCAGACATTTAAATGGAAAAATCAGCATTGTTAAAAGTCTGCAAGATCACTATCAAAATGCTGTTTGCACTTAATATAAATATGTCCTCAACAAATGAGCTGGAATTTAACATGAGTAAACTAGCTGTTTGATTCACTATAAGCTCATAAGGTCTAAATTTAGCAGCATTGCCAGGTTAAGGTTTCCCTCACAGTGTGGTCAACTTTATCTAATCAACTATTTTTAGTCATCATGTTAGCTCATTAGAACTAATAGAGTAAGATTTTTTTTTCCCCAACTTCTTTTTATGAGCTGTTCATTCCTTTGTGAAAACAGCTACTACCACAAAAATTGACATTTTCTCAATATTGGTTTAACACACATGCCTAAAGTACTGACAGCAAATTGTTTTGAGCTACACTAGCAACAAAAATTTATTTAAAAAATGGTGACAAGTATTTCTACAATTTGTCTTGTACAACTAACACCTTGGCTTGTACAACAGACTTTTTTCTCTTCTTTACATAAAAAAAAACTCTAAAACAACTACCCATCATAACATGATTTTGAAATATAGTCTCTTGAGTCTTATTTTGGAAACCAGAATCTAACTTGTCCAAGACAGAGTAGATTGCATGGTTGTAAGAGAGAGAGACATGAGATGTTCTAACTAGTCCAGAAATCTTGATCAAAGACATTTATTATAGCATTAATCTCTAGACTCACAACACTCAAAGATCAAGATCAAATCCTCATTAACTTATTTACTACTTTTAGTAGGTTTGGGAGAATAGAAGTAGAAATTTAACATCAATTTAGAAATTTAACATCAATTTTCAACATTGGTTAATTGTAACAATTCCTAGTTTGTCCTCAAAAAAATGTGTGCCGGTCTCCTCATATAATTTTAGCTTAATTCAGTTTAAAACACTCAAAGATCAAGATCAAATCCTCATTAACTTATTTACTACTTTTAGTAGGTTTGGGAGAATAGAAGTAGAAATTTAACATCAATTTAGAAATTTAACATCAATTTTCAACATTGGTTAATTGTAACAATTCCTAGTTTGTCCTCAAAAAAATGTGTGCCGGTCTCCTCATATAATTTTAGCTTAATTCAGTTTAAGAAGGGATCATCGAATTCCTGC
>NW_008664283.1:164688-198768 GCF_000695815.1 Acanthisitta chloris | reverse complement strand
AGATTGTTATACAGATATTTTTTCACTTGGGAGACCTAGAGATGAATGGGAAACAAACACTTATACCACTTTCCAGTGTAATTAGAGAGTTATAGTGTCTAAATGTACTAAATATATATATATATATAGTGTGTACATAAATCCTGTTATTGACCAACTTGCTTTTTACAACAGGGGTTGTCTGAGTCATCACAATCTGAGACATCTAAGTCTAGTAGTTTGCATTGAACGAGGTCTCCAAGCTCATATTACAGTCAATAGAGAACTAGTCAATACAGTTGGAGTGATAAATCCGGTGACCAAATGTGCCCTGAAGTAATATGACAGGACTCCAGAAAGACCTCCATAATAGTGTAAGATTTGCATATATCCTTTGCCATATCTGTCAGCCCCATATATCAGAGGTACTGTAGGATATGTAAAATAGAACCAGATAGCTATGTGTGGATAACCTAATCAAGTTCAATTGAGTTCAAATAGCAATTCAGCTTCTCCAGTGTCGCTGTCTACTTTACTGTGGCCTAAATAGCTCAAATATTAAAGAATATAACAGAATTACAGAATTGTTGATATCTGAAGGTGCCTCATGAGATCATCTGGTCTAACATTTTTGCTCAAGCAGAGTGATCTAGAGCAAGTTGCCCAGAATCATGTCTTGGTTGATTTTGAATATGTCCATGAATAGAGATTTCACAACCTATTAGGGCAACATGTTCTAGTGTTTGACCACCCACACAGTAGAAAGCTTTTTCTTCCATTTAAGTGAAATTTTCTGCATTTTCAGTTGTGGCCATTTCCTCTTCTCCTGTCAGTGTGCTCTACTGATAAGAGTCTGGCTGCCTCTTCTCCATTGTTTCCCATCAGGTATCTTTGCGCATTAAGATCCTCCTGAGACATCTCTTCCCCAGTCTGAATAGTCTGTTCTCTCAGCTTCCTCTCATGTGAAAGAGGCTTCATTCCCTTAAGCTTTCTTGTACTGAAGAGTCCAGAATAGAACACAGCACTCAAGATGTGTCCCACCAGTGCTGAGTAGAAGGGAAGGTTCATCTTCCTTGACCCGCTGGCAATGCTCTTCAAAATGCAGACTAGTACACTGTTAGCCTTCTTTGCTGCTGTCTTTTGGTCAGCTTGTTTTTTGCCAGGACTCCAAGGTCTTTCTCTAAAGAGCTACTTTCAAGCTGGTCTTGTATGGGTACCTGAGATTTTTATTCTCAAGGTGCAAGACTTTTCTTTTCCCCTTGTTAACAATCATGAGATTCCCCTCAACTCAATTCTTCATCCTGTGAAGATTTCTCAAAGTGGCAGGACCTTTACTGTATCAGCTCGGCTCTCACAGGTTTTTTTATAATCTGTGAACCTGCTGGAGGCTTACTCTGTCCCACTGTCCAGGTCATTAATGAAGATGGTTAGTAGTATTAGCCCCAGTAACAATCTCTGGGGTACACTACTAGTTACTTGCCTCCAGCTGGACTTCATGTCTTATCATAGCCTTCTGAACCAATCTGTTAAGCCAGTTTTCAATCACCACTGTCCACCTAACCTGTAATTTGTCATCTTGTCTATAAGGATCTTATCGGAAACAGAGTCAAAGGCTTTACTAAAATCAACGTAAAGAACACTTACTGCTCTCCTGTGGTCCACCAAGTTAATCACTTCATTGCATAATGTTGGTTAAACACGATTTCCGCTTTGTATATCCATGCTGACTACGCTCAATTATCTTCATGTCCTTTATGTATTTGGAGATCATTTCAAGGATCACTTATTCTATCACATTCTTATGGACTGAGGTGAGTATGACTGGCCTGTAGTTCCTCAAATCTTCCTTTTCATCATTCTTGAAGAATATTTCACAATCAAACACTTTTGTCAGAGAAGGGACTTGGGAATGCTGGTGAACAGCTGGCTCAATATGAGCCAACAGGGTGCTAAGAAGGCCAATGGCATCTTGGCCTAAATCAAGAACAGTGTGGCAGACAGGACAAGGGATAGGATCATTCACTTGTGAGGACACACCTCAAGTACCATGTTCAGTTTTGGGACACTCAATATAAAAAGGACATTGAGGCACTGGAGAAAGTCCAGTGAAGGGCAACAAGCCTCATAAAAGGCCTAGAAAACTTGTCATATGATGAATGGCTGAGGGAATTGAGTATGTTTAACCTTGAGAAGAGACAACTGAAGGGTGATCTCATCACTCTCTATAACTACCTGAAAGGAGATTGTAGAGACGTAGGAGATGGTCTCTTCTGCCAAGCCTGCAGTGAGAGGATGAGAGGGAATAGTCATAAGCTGAGACAAGGGAGATTCAGATTCGATGTTAGGAAAAATATTTCACAGTTAGGGTGGTCAGGCACTGGAATAGGTTGCTCAGGGAGGTGGTGGAGTCACCATTCCTGGAAGCATTTAAGAGGCATCTGGATCTGATGCTAGAGGATATGGTATCAAGTTTAGGGGTTACAGCAGAGTAGCATGTTAATGGTTGGACTTGATGATTTTAGAGGTCTCTTCCAGCCTTGATGATTCCATGATTCTATGACTTGAATTTATGTGTCTTAATCTGTGCCTGAATTCCACTACAGATGTAAAAAAATTGCAAGAAAATCTAGCAAAGTATACAGGGAATTAGTCTGGTTATATAGCCTCCAAACAGTATAACCTCTGTATTTCATTAAATAGGTTTTATTACAAGGCATAGTTTATATTTAGTTGATATTCATCTGGCATGAAAGCTATGAGGCAGAAATTGCTACCATACCATATTGCAATTTAACATCATATAACCTGTTCCCAAATCCATGTAAAATATTGTTTGGAAAGTAGAGAAACTCTAATCACACTAACACACAATGAAGTCCCCAGGAACTTTTCAATTGCCTGTCTTTGGTTCACCTGCCTAATAAAGCCTTTCACTCTCTTACATTAGTATGGCTATTTCTAAAGCATAATGACTGCAAAACAACATGCTAAGATTTATTCAAAATTTAAATAAATATAACAGACTCTAGGATCCTTCATTTGGTGTCTTGATTGAATCTTTGTATTGCTCCATGCTTATATGTAAAATACATTTTCCTAGTAAACATTGAAGCAGAATTTTCTTATTCCCCACTTCAAAAAAATAATTTAAAAAAAAAGGAGAATTACTCATTTGAACTCTTTACTGCAGCATCTGACTTTAATAATAGACCAAAGAAAGTCACAGAGCTCACTGGCACCCTTGAGGAATTATATTCGTCCCTGGTATTGGTACAGCTTGAAGACTACATCTTCATGGGATCTGAAGCACATGATTGGTGCCCTTGGGTTTTATGGTTACTTACATTTGCAGAGACTTTTATCTGTCTAGTAACATTGCAGTTTAAGCTACACTTTTTTCAGTAGAAGTTGCAGCCTCGGTATTTAATACAATTGTTAGCATGCAGTATGATCTGCCTGCTCCTTCCACAGTAGCAAGCACGTTGTCCTGAATATTTATACAAGCTTTAGTGTTCTTTTCAATAGCATGAACTGTGCAGTCATTAATAATTACATGACCTCCTTAAATGAGCTAGGCTGAATTGCACCCTCAAATACCCAACCAAAACATTCAATGGTTGCAATCTTTGTAGATTCAGTGAGAGATGAGCTCTGATTTGTATCTGAGGGCAGAATGTGACCCATTGCATCCATTAACTGGCCTTAGTCTGTATAGCTTTTTATCAAGTTGTGGAGGAAAGACACAGACTAATGGATGAAGAATGAAAGAGTGGAAAACCCGGGATTCCTGAAAGTGTCTGACGAGCTGAGTGACTGAACACTACAACACCTTGAAAAAAAAGATGTAGAAAAATGCTCAAATATTTAAACGATTAGTAAAGCGTCAACACTTTGAAATATAAAAATAATGCTTTCATTACTATTGTATTATAATATTTAAATTACATTTCTTATATTTTAACTCATGGAAAAAGTGAAATGAAGTTGGGGATGGTTGTGTTTTTTGACAAAATATAAGGCTTTGTCTCAGAATAGCTTGTGTTAGAAGGGAGCTTGAAGATTATCTAGTTGATATTGATCATCTAGTCTTGATAGATTTGGTTCTATTTATTCAAAGTAAAATAACCAGTATGTGTTGAAGCTATTAAACCTCATAAGGATTCAAAATTTAAATTCAAAGATGAGTTTATCTGTTTTATATAAAATAAAAGTAACATAAACTTTAACATAAGGTTTTGACTAAAAAAGAAAGGTAGCTTAATAGATCCAGGTTTCTAACAGAAGTTAGTCTAAGTTATGTTCAGTAAAATCTGGTACAGCTTAGAGTGGTTTCTTGCAAGGAGATTGCCTGAATAAAATATTAAAAGAATAACAGCATGTTTTGTGCACTTTACTCTTCTGAAACACTTAGCACTAGAGAACTAGTTACAATTCTGAACCTAGAGTGAAAATTCTGAAGGTGTTGAAGAGGGATGTTCAGTTAACCTGTATTAAACCTCAGATGTGCACTTTGTTTGGAGGACTGAAGTTGGATGGTTTGATCCCTCGTGAGTCACCAGGTAGCAAGACAGGCATATGTGGAAAAATGCTTCAAAAACTTCCCTCTCACCTCATCTCAGGTTGAGCCCTTAAACCAGTAAAACTTGGAGCAATAAATTGACTTGTGCATCCATATTGTGACACAGTAAATTATTTTGGAGTCCTGACCTAAAAAACTAGTCTCTGCTTACCCATTGGATGGCTAAAAAGAGAAAGCATAAAACCCAGCAAACTGGGGACCCTATCAAAACCACAGAGTTTGGGTTTATGTCTTAAGCTCCCCTCTCTCAGGGTTCATTGTCCTCAATGCTTTTCCTGAGGCAGGCACCTAAGGCTACACTCTCTCACAAAAGGGAGATGTAACAGCAAGGCTAAGCCTTGCATCATTGCCCACCACTGCACTAGGAGAGCACTCAGGCAGGGTAAACAACCCACAGCAAGGGCCTCCTCTGCTCCTTGCCAGAAAAAATATGAACCGGTAATGGACACTCATTGGCCCTCCAGTAGTTGCTGGTTGTTAAATCCTACCCAGTCTGTTTTGCTGTCTCTGTTAGACTGCACTTCCATTAATGTAGAATGAAATAAATATTCTTAAGTTGCATATTCCATGGGTGAAGATCTACATTTCAAGCAGTATAAAAGTTAACAGGAAAGCAGGACAGTCATGGTCTGTCTGACAACCTATCCTGGATTTTCTGAGATGTACTGCTTTAGGAAATTGCACCACAACAGATCTACAGGAGCTGTATACCAGGCATGAATATTTTCACTTAGAAAAGGTATTAGATTGGATTGCACTGAACTATCACAGAATTAAAAAAGGTTGCTTAGGTCATTAATGTCCTCTCAATAGCCACATGGAGTTATTCTCCATAGAAGGAAATATAGAATATTAAAGAAAAAAATAAATAAATTGCTTTGCCGAATTATTGCGGAGTGGAGGTTCAGCCATTATCCTTGAGAAAAAAAAAGTCATAATCTACTTTAACAGATATTTCTGACAGGTATTTCATATCTATTTTTTATCCTCTCTAATTAGAAAAAAACACGTATCACACACCGTTATCTTTAGACCTTCACCAACATTTGAATTTTAAGGAAACAAAGCATCATTACAACCTTAACAACCTATCAAAAATAAAGCAACACCAATTTAATTGTTTCTGGGTATTGTGCTCAAGGGGAAAAAAGAATAATTTAAAAGCTGGTTATATAATGTGTGTGGCTCAAGGTTTTTATTTTCTGGTTTCAAAGACAAACATATTTTCAAAGAAGCATTCATGTATTAAAGTGTTTTCAACAGAATTACTGCCTTCAGTTTGTTTTCACACAAAATATGAGACTCTTTTCAAGTTAATGGATAAATTTGCTCATCTCTTTCTTTATTATCAGGCAAAGATAAATAAGTCTTTTTCACTCAATCTGCTGAGATAACTTGTGCCCATGCCGAAAGGTGATCTGTTCTAATCAACTTCGTGAAGTCTGATGGAATTACACTGAACATATTTCATACCTGACACAACTACAGAATGATACAGTTCAGGACAAACATTGGTGACCTGAATAATACATGACAGACAGATGACCGGGTGAGAAAAGTAATTTTTCACCTACACCACTTGAGTTTCTTTATTAAAGGCTGAGACATATTTGATGGAAAGAAGGCTGCTTTGCCAGCTAAAAGCTGGTGTGTTTTATTAATAGCTCAGTCAGTATTCCCTTGCCATTTTACTACTTGAAACATTATTTTGACAATAAAATACTACATACATCTAGTTTGCATGGAAAATACCATGGAAAATATCACCAAGACTGCTAAAGAGAAAAATTAAGATTTAAGAAACTAAAGTTGTTAGTTATTTAACTGTTAATTCTTAAGAGCCACACAAATTTTAAAATCAGTGTAAAAATTACCATGAAGGAGAAAGGGATTCTGGAAATAAAATAACTACATAATCACAGAATATATCAAATATCTGTAAATGGATAGAAATTATCTTTCCCATGAGCTTGCAAGTAGACACAATACATTTAAGAAGAAATGTACTTTTCATAAAAGGCAATCAAATTTGGCCTCAACAATATGATATTGTTTATGTGACTTAAATACTATTTTGTCAAAGAAGGTTAAGTACAGGACAAACAATAATACCTTAGAAGTTGGCCAATGAAGAGGTGGATGGCCCCAAATATTTCTGTGTCTGAAACCATACCAAGTTGTACTCTTGGCTGTATTTTTCCTCTGCAGACAGCAGCCAGGATAAATAGTTTCCTACAAATTCATAATGTGTGACACCAATGATTCCAAAGGCTAGACACAGAGCACATACTCATATCGTACTAATGATTCTTGTTCCATCAATTTAATAAGTGGGGCCTATCACTGTTATCATGAGCTCTCAACAATCTCTTTTCTATGCTCAGAGAAGCTTAACATTTGAAATGGAATCTCAGAAACTTCTTAGGATGTTGTTCTACTTGCTGAAACAGAAAAACACACCAGACATATTTAGACTACATTTCTTCAGTTATTTCTTTTATGGCACCCTTTTTAAGCTAATTGAATGCATATGTCATAGTGAAAATAGTCTAAAAGCTGCTATAAGTTTAAATGTGAGTAGAAAACTGATCATGGACCTAGCAAGAAAATATCTACTATATAGTCATAAATATTAGACTTGAACGAATAAGAACTGGTGCTTTGGTACAGGAAAATAAACAAAATGTTGACCGGAGAAAAATAAAACTAAGTATGCAGTGTATGATGCTGGACAGATTTTGCTAACATTACAAGTGTTATATATTTATACAACATTTACGTACAGCTTTAGGGTATAGTGCTTAATCAAATTTACAATAAATTAGACCTAACTATAATCAGAAATTGCCCTAGATCTGCAAATGGCTTTAGAAACCTCTGCTTTTCTACATATAAATATATAACACAAACACCATTTTTCACTCAGGAAGATTAGCTTTTCAGACTTTATTAAGTCTTGACTTTCCAGACATGAGTAGAATAGCCACAAAGAAATTACTTCCTCTCACATGCACATGAAGCCTTTATCATATCCTAACTACAATACAGATTCTTTCATGTAAGTAAGCCTCAGTATCTCTGATGAAGCCCACAGGCCCTCCTAATTTGGATCAGCTTAGCTGAAGAAGGGATCTTATTAAGCACAATATATAGGGAATTACCTGACAAAAGTTGTACAGATATATTTTTCCAGATTATGTGCTTAAAGAGCTGTTTTTAATATTATTTAATAAGCCAAAAAGATCATGATCAATAATATTATGCAAAGACATCTTCAAGGTACTGTTCAGAATAATATGTTACATTACAAACTCTTGTTGAGAGGAGATAGACAGCAATTCTCAAATGCTGAGAGGGTTCTCCAGACCCAGTATAGCTACTGGGAAAACAGATTAAAAATGTTTGGTAGGGGTTTTCAGGATAATGCAGGACATGATATCTAAAAGGCCTTCACAGTGGACAGTACTGAGTGGTTTTCTGGATGGAAACTTGAGTCTAAATCTCCTACATCCAATCATTAATCCTCAGTATCAAACATGACACCACATATATGCACACATGCACACTTTTAAATCAGTGAAGAAGGCTGTTGGAAAATCTTTTTTCGTCACAATGACACAAGCAAGTTTAAACCTAAATTCTTTCCAAGAAAGAATTCAATCAATTTCTGTATATGAGCCTGCCATGGTTTTAGTTGAACAGAGTGAGATGCAGTTTTAAAACTTTTGTATTTTTGACAGTTATTACCATAGCATCCATGTCATTATGGACCATTGTTTTTCTGAACTGAATGGAGATTCTTCATTTTACAGAAATTTCCAACACAATAATATTTTATTTGTGAAGATTAGGCCTAGTTCCTTCTCATCAAAATGCAGATTTCTTCTCAATTTGAACACTTATTTTGGAATGGTATGTTTGATTTATGTTTTTTATATGAACAAATCTGAGGTGAATGAATTGAGCTTTAGAGAGTGTAATACACACGCAAGAGGCTGTTGACAACAGCAATGAATAAGCTAAAATGCCTATGAGTTTCTTCAAGATTCAAAGAAATCTGGCTGCAAGGCCTCATGTCCAAACATAGGTTAAAAAGAAGCAAAACTTTCCTAGTGATTTTTGAAAGTCAAATTTTTTTCCCTCTGGTGAACACTGAATTTAGATATAAAAGAGAAATATCCAATTTCCTGTGAAATAGGCAAGTTATATCACAATATGCCCAGTAGCTGGATAGCAAAATGAATATTAAGGTAAAAATTGCTGGAGAGTAATTTAAGGACCAAGCAGAAAGGACCCTCAGGTCAAACCAGGTCCATGGGTGTCCTGTGGACAGTTCTGGCACAAAATATGCTTTTACAAGGACATATAGCGTCAGGACAAGGGGAAATGAATTTAAACTGAATGAGGGTAGGATTAAATTATATATTAAAAATAATTTTTCTTACTCAGAGGGTGATGAGGCAATGGAACAGGTTGCCTAGAGAGGCTGTGGATGTGCCATCCCTGGAAGTGTTCAAGAACAGGTTGGACAGGGACCTGAACAACATGGTCTAGTGGAAGGTGTCCCTGCCCATGGCAAGGGGGTTGGAACTAGATGGTCTTTAAAGTGCCTTCCAACCCAAACCATTCTAAGATTCTTTGATGGGCAAGCATAGCTAAAATAATGAGACATACACATATACAAGTTTCATAAAATGCACCCATCGTGTATTTTCAATATTAGTCACATGTCTTAGTGTTCTGGCTGGATAATATATATGTGGACATTTCTTTCCTTCTACTGTTTTCACTTTGGCATATGCTGATCTCTGTTTAGCAGTTGCAAAAATGCTTAAACAGGAAGTCACAATGAAGGCTCTTTGTATCTTCCATTAAGCATGGTGCTGTGATATTCTAAATGTAATCTTAATCTATAAATAATTCTTTGTGTTACAATCATTAGCAGCAAAGCTATACCTGAGCTATCATATTTCCCATAATACCAATATTCCCAGCAAATTACCATATTGGATATAGTTCCCAGTTGCCATACAAGGAACAGTCCCTATTCCCTCTTCACATGATGAGTTTCAGCCCAACACCTGCAGATGTTTCTAGTTTTTGTTTATGACACTACTTCTTTTACATTACTGCAGATCCAGTTCTTTTGACTTTGTATCAGAAACAAGAATAATATTTATTACTCCTATATAAAAAATATTCAGGTTATTGTAATTAAAACTCTCTATCTGGAGATGGAAAATAAACTTAAAAGTGTGTAAATAAGAACAATTTGTGCCCTTTCCTCCTGTTAATCAGCAAGTTGTAGTAGTCTGTTACCATATAGCTATAAGTTTAAGGACTTGTCTTCACCAAGTGCTGAGATCTTCAGAGTACTACACTTTACAAAGTAGGCTTAACTGTCTCCAATCTAGAAAAGTGGTTGAACATCATTTCTCAAGACACTTCAGTGGGTTTTGGCTCTTACGGTATAGTTTCAAGTTGTTAAACAGCAGCAGTGAAGGTCTTCCTAATAAAATTTCACTTCATGGAAGAACTAACTTTATTTACCAGGTTACTATTATTCCTTTCTTTTGATTTTCAGCTTCAGCTTTTATTCCTTTTCTGCTCTAGATCTGGTTTTGACTGACCTTTACGGCTTTGCACTGTCAAGAAACTTACCTGTGCTACATACCAGAACCCTAAAAAGGAAAGAACCACATTACAGATTCTTTAGCCACACCTGTGGACATTTTAAGCAGTAGCTATTTGCATATACAACCACAGGGAATTGTCTAGCTAAAAGGGGTCCAAAATAAGCTGTGAATTATAAAATTGTCTTTTAAGTTGGTCTTCATCAGTTCAGTGGAGGAAAATCAAATACCTCTATATTCTTCTTTTATAAAAGATTAAAATGCTTAAAGGCTTTCAATATTCAATCAATAGATACAATCTAACATGTAAAGCAAGTACCAGGTACATTATGCAACTGTTCATCAAAACACTTGCCAAAGAAAATCACAATCTTTTCCAACAAAATTTGTAATTCTTCCTCCTAGAGTTTGAAGAATGACATTCTCTTTGCTGATACAGCCTTTGGTCTTTCTAGCTGCCCTCAATCTATACTAAGCAAGCAAATAAAATTAAAATTACAAAAAGTAAATGAATAAAGTAAATTTTCCATTTCCATTTCTCCTAGAGGGATTCATGTTACATATATTTGATGTTTCTTCTCTTCTTAGGAATTAGCTTTCTCGTCCTGATTTTGTCCTCCCAAGAGTAATGTTCAGATTACTGCATGCCCACATTTGAGAAAGAAAATCTAACTCATAGTATAAATTTCTACCAACAGACAAGCTATCCCCACAGTACATGTCATGCCATACAGACTCTCATTTCTCTTTTCATACTGTTTTTGATAAATATAATTTTGATTCTATTAATTCTGCCATTTATTTTTTCTGTAAGCATTATCTTCTGAGCAGGGGTATAGAAATAGCTGCTACTAGAGAGGGATAGAGCCTAAAAAAAGGAAGAGGAGAAAAAGATTTTCTTAGAACAAAGAGAGTAGTCTTTTAAGCATGAATAACTGCTGAGTTTAAGGGGATAGCGTTCCTAAACTTGGAAATCTTACAGATTATCAGCAAATGACAATATTAAGAGTTCTGAATATTAAAAAAAATTAAATGTGTGCATCTATTTAAATAAAGAGTTAAATTTGCAGTTGTATACATTGTGGCTCAAATTATGCTCTGTGATGCAGTCCTGTAGGCTTCTATGAAATTCAGTAAATCAAACTCATGCACAAACATAACTTATAACAAAAATCAACCCCTTGGAATCTATGACCTCTTTATCCTTTTTCTCTCCTTTTGACAATTACCTATCATTGTCAAGAATGTAAAGAAAATTTTTGCATTTCAGTATCACAAAAATCACAGCACAAAGACAATATATATTTGTATTCATTCCAGATTTGATAAGGCAGCATAAAAGTACCACACAAATTCCCTACTTAACAAAACTTCACTCTAAAAAAGGGTTCCTTCTCTCTTTTTTTTTATGCCTCAAAATGTCTTGTTGATTAGTATATCATAAGACTTTTAATGACAAAAAAAAAACCCCACAGAAATTATCATACATTCCAAAGGATCATACAATTCTTTCTGTAAAATGATCTGCTTTCATTTTAGAATTTGAATTTTTTTCCTTTCTTTCTTTTTATTCTCTTCTTATTTCCCTAAAATCTTCTACTCCCCTGGTAATTAGAAGTCTCTCCTTAGTTTTCCCATTCAAAATAATCATGATTGTAATTAACATAAATCTAGAAGTGATATTGACATCAGTGAATTGGTGGAGGTTTCACCACCCACTTTAAGCCCTCTCTCTGTTGGTTAACACAAATAGGCTATTCAGAGCAGAGTAAAGCTTTAGGCCACCATGATAGCAGGGTGCACGTATGTACTGATTTCTCTGAAGACTGATCCTTACTTAAGCCACATTTCTTCCTTGTTTTTATTATTTTGTAAAAATTAGGGGGTTTAACTAAAAATGCCACACCTGACTTTTTTACAAAACTTGAAAAGTTGCTATAATCTGATGTTCAACATCCACTGCCAGTCTCTCTCTCACAGCCTCATTTCTTCATAATTCAGTTTATAATTTTGCTTTCGTTGTTATACGTAAATTTTTGTACTTGGTACTTAATATATTTGATACTGCAGTGCTACCATGCAGTTCTCCATGATATTCTGTGCCCTTCCATTAGCATGGTCAGACAACATTCAGCAGTGCACAGATTTCCTCAGCACACTGTGTTTTGCAGGCATAAACCAAAATATTTACTAAAATCAGACACGCCAGTGAAAAAACACAAACAATAGATTCATCCTGTAAACAGACTATTCTTAAATTCTTTGCTTTTTCCATGCCACTTTGAAGACTCCTGTAAAATTTAATCAATCTGTTCTCAAGACTTCCAGGTCCTCTTTCTTCTTCAGGTTTCAGCTGCAGAGCTCTTGCACTCAGGATAGATGTCTCATAATCATGCTTTCTCCAGTGGTTTCAAGTTCAAATAGCAGTCTAACATATTAACAGTAATGATCTAAAACACTTCATATACTAATTTCTGTTTCAATCCCTTCAAATCAAAACCTAGTCCTTCTGAAGATGTTGTAAGACAAAAATTTACTGATAGCCAAAGCCTGCTCCTTAAATCTCTTTTCCATTCTTTGTTAGAGATGATACTACACCAACAACTTTCCTTTATGCCAGATCTATGTAGAGGAGAAACCACATCAGGCCAAATCTCTTTGCTCTAACCAGGATGGACTTTCTTATGTCTTCTGTCTTGTCTACCAAGTGAGCACAGGAAAGACTGCATGATGGACTGAGCTGTCAGTGTGGGTCTTTCAGTGTCCGTCCCCACATTTCTTACCCACATGACATGGAAAGTGGCTTCCTTCACACACTCTACTTACTATTCACTGAGGTATTTAATAGAAAATTCCAATCAACTATATTATTTTAGTTGCACAAATAGTGGAAGAGATTTGAGATTTCCTATCTTCCTATGCTCTTCCACTTTGTGTGATGGAGGGTTATATCGATAAAGGGTTATGCGATTGTGTGCAAGTCCAGTAATTAATAAAACAGACACTGATTTAAACTATATATTTGAATTGATGCATAAGTAAAGTAATGTAAACATAATATTATGATAAAGAAAGTCTCCATCAACAGAAAAAAATCATAGGTATATTTTAGGGTTAGGGTTTGGGTTTGGGTTAAGGGTTAGGGTTAGGGTTAGGGTATATGATACCTATTTAGACTTCTAAGATTTAGACGTCAAAGACACTGTTCTGAGCAATTTGGCTGTTAGGAGACAGAAGTAAGCACAGGATTTGCAATGTCATGATTAAAACAAAAGCAAAAACTAAAACAACAGCAAAGCCAAAAACAAAACAAAAAGAAGCAAGGAAATCTATACATTCGTGAAGATGGCTGCTTTTCTGAAAATTTATTCTACAAATAAATTTTATTTTGGGTCAGATTTTCCTAAAATCATTGAATTTAGAATACTTTACCACTGGAGTACCTAGTGGAGAATTATATGCATGTTACAGTGACTTAGATTTTTTTTTCTCATCCACAGGATAAACAATGGCAACATCCATTCCACACATGAGCTGGAAATGTTTCTGTTTGAGGAAATATTAGCTTAATTTTATGAGCTGTAGCTACATAGTTAATTCACATCTAGTTCTTAAGTTTCCAGGATAAGTAGTTACCTCAGGCTAATACTCTACGCTGTAGGTCTAGTAAATGAATATATACCACTTTCCACTGTACTATACCTGCCAGCTCTCAACTTTTTCATCTGATACATAGTTTTATAGGAGTATTTCTAGTCAGAGCATAAAGTCTTGTATTTATCTCAACTTGTATTCATCACCTCTTCTGCTGTGTGTCGATTTTCATGCGGTTCCTGGATATCCCATTTTAAAACCCAGCACACCCAGAAGGAATGTAGATTTTTTTAGCTTAAAGGGAGAAAAGTTCTAATTAAGAGGTGTAAATCCTTCTGTTCCACATATTTTTAGAAAGGGGTTAGAGCCAACACTCACAATTTTCCGAGAACTATCCCTCCAGCTACTGTGTGTACTACATAAGGGACTAGAGCCAGTTTTAGCTACTTATGAAACTCAGTGTATTTGCAGAGGGGCCAAATACAACAACCAACTATATGAACTACAGAAACCTTCAGCAATTCAGTGGTGAAACAGCTGGGTCTGAGCCATTTTTCCATTTAAATGTAATGCAAAGTAGCAGGATTTTTACTCTTTGAACTCCGAGCTTGCAGAAGTTTCCTGTGTGCAATTCCTTTCAGAAAGTTTAAAAAAAAAAGGTTAAACCCCCCACAACAACCCAAAACAAAACCTCCACCAGTAAGATAGTAGTTACTTATGACAATGCAAAGCTCTTTCATGTAAAAAATATTAATAATAATAATAAATGAAATAATCCTCTCTATGACATACATACGATTTCTACCTCACTTTAGCTAGGTTATGATGGAAATATGACAACATATCATTCTTTTTTGATCTGTGGGAAAGAGCAGGGCCCCTCTGACTCTTTGGTTAGGTCCCAGTGCTTGGGAGTAGTTCACCACAATGTATTTGTTTACTTAACACAGCTTAAATTAGTGAGAATATTGTAACTAAAATCTGAAAATATAGCTGGTAAAAAAAAAAACCAGAAAAGCAATGAGTCTTGCTCCCCTGATACCTAGAATTCTTCCAAAATCTCCAAGGAATAACCTTCTTAATTTTTTTTCCATGAAGTTTAATTTATGCTGACATGACATGTCTTTCTTCAGCTCTAGTGAAACCTAAACTACTAATTAAAAGCTCTTCCCCCAAATCCAGCAAAGCTGAACTGGCAGTATTAAGATTTCAAAGGGAATACACAGTGAATGTAACAGGAAAAAAAAGTGACTGAAACAAAAAAATATATTAGCTAGTGTTCTCCCAAAAAATTAAAAAAGAAAAAGCCACAAACACAAAATAAGTCTCATGCAATGACAGAAGCAACATGGGAACTGCTACAGTGGCACGACACAAGTTTTTGGAGATTGTCATATGTTAAGTAATACCCATTAGCCTGTATTTCCTATATTCTCTTTACAATAAAGATCCTGATACTCAACTTTAATAATTACGACATTAAAAAATTCTCCCAAATCAGAGACAGAGAGAGAACAATCACAGACTTTGTCAATTTCAAAGGCAACCCCCAAGATCAACGCATTTCAAAATATATGTCAAATTATTTGTTTGTCTAAAGCTGGATCAACCCATTCTCATAATTTTTTTGTTTGGAGAGCAAAACATGAAAGATTTAATGCCATCACATCAGCCAGACTTACTAACTTTATAGAGCACTTGTAATTCATTTTAGCTGTGGAGTTGACCAGATCTCATCACTTGCTCAAATTGAGATATATTCCATCAAAGTAAAGTCATATAATCAAATCTGAGATACAAAGTACTTTCACGTATTTTTTATTTTGAGGGAGGAGATGCTCAAAGCACACAGTCAGACAACCACTATCCTCAAAGCACACTGTCAGACAACCAGTATTCTCTCTCTCCTCTCTTTCCTCATACGCAACATGGTTTAATAATATACCAATAAGAGAAAAGGATTCTTGCCCTCAGACTTCAAGATTTACCTCTGTGCGTGAGATGTAGCACTCACCAATGCAACACAAGACCCTATACAGGCATTTGCTGGGACCTCTGGACCAATGAAAAATCATATACAGTACTTTCTATTTTAGAGCTTCATGACTGTACTAGATCATCCAGCCTTATATACTCCTTTTAGGTGTGGCCAAATACTGCATACCAAGTGCATTAGCAAATTAATAGCAAGTATATTATTTGTATAAGGACTTCACCTCTACTGATTTTCGCAGTTTTAATTTTTTTCCCTTAGATGCATAAGTCTCAGTAACACTGGACCATAGACAATATCCATCAGTAATAACTAAAGAACTACTGTTCCCTCAAGTATTTTTTTTTGTTGGAAAAACACAAGAACTAATGTAACTTGCTAAAAAAAATTAAACAGTCTGGTACTTTCCCTGAGTAAGAGGAGTAAGACTTCCAAAGGATCTCAGTACAGATGATAGCTTCTTTTAGGCATCACACAGAACCTGAATTTCCTAAAGAATGCCACTTCTGATAAGCAAAGCAAATGAAACACCCAAGTGTCTGTGACAATTCAACATGTCCACTGAAATTTCCCAATGAGCACAGAATCATCAAATCATCGAGCTTAGAGGAGACCTCTATCATCAGGTTCAATCATTAATCTGGCACTCCACTGTAACCTCTAAACCCTAAATGATATCTTTTAGCACCAGATTCAGATGCCTCTAAAACACTTCCAGGGCTGGTGTCTCCACCACCTCCCTGCACTACCTAGTCCAATGCCTGACCATCCTAACAGTGAAACATTTTTTTCCTAATATCTAATCTGAATTTGCCCTGACTCATCTTATGATTGTTTCCTCTAGTCCTTTCACTGCAGGCCTGGCAGAAGAGACCATCCCCCACCTCTCTACAGCTCCCTTTCAGTTTGTAGATGAGGTCGCCCTGAGCTGTCTCTTCTTGAGGCTATACAAACACAATTCCCTCAGCTGTTCCTTATACAACATGTTCTTCTAGACTGTTTATGAGCCTCACTGCCCTTTGCAGGACTTGCTCCAGTGCCTCAATGACCTTTATGAAGGGAGGGGCCCAAAACTCACCACAGTACTCAAAGTGTGGCCTCACCAATGCTGAGTACAGGGGTATGATTACTTCCCCAGTTCTGCTGGCCACACTATCCTTGATGAAAGCCAAGATGCCATTGATCTTCTTGGCCACCTGTGCACACTGTTGGCTCATATCAGCACCCCAAAGTCCCTTCCTGACAAACAACACTCAAGCCACTCTTCCCCCAGTCTGTAGCACTGCATGGGGTTGTTGTGTCCCAAGTGCAGGACCCGGCACATTGCCTTATTGAACCTCATGAAGTTGTCCTCAGTCCACTGATCAAGTCTGTCCAGGTCTCTCCACAGAGCTTTCCTACCCTCAGGCAGATCAACACTCCTACCCAACTTGGCGCTGTCTGCAAATTCACTGAGGGTGCACTCAATCCCTACATCCAGTTCATCGATAAAGATGTTAAATAGAAATGGCTCCAGTACTGAGCCTTGGGGAACGCCACTAGTGACTGGCCACCAATTTTATTTAGCTCCATTCACCACAACTCTCTGGGCCTGGCCATCCAGCCATTTTTTAACTGTTGAAGACCTCTACCCACCCAAGCAACAAGCAACCAGTTTTTCTAGGAATGTGCTGTGGAAGACAGTATCAAATGCCTTACAGAAATCCAGACAGACCATGTCCACAGCCTTCCTTTCATCCACCAAGTGGTTCACTTTGCCACAGAAGGAGATCAGGTTAGTCAGGCAGGGCCTTCCTTTCATAAATCCATGTTGGTTGGACTTGATCTCCTGGTTGCCCTGAACGTGCTGAGTGATGCCAATCAGGATGATCTCCTCCATGACTTTGCTCAAAATTGAGGTTAGGCTTACAGGCCTGTAGTCCCCCAGATCCTCCTTCTAACACTTCTTAAAGATGGGTGTCACCTTTGCTAATTTCCAGTCAGACGAAACTTCTCCATGAAACAGAACATAAACAAAGGAGTAAGAATCAGGGAGAGGAGCTCCAAACATCCATGAAAAAGATGAAGACTTTTATTTTAACGAAATCAATAAAGAAGTGAACTGGAAAGGGATGCATACTATAATGGTCTTCACAGATGCACTAGTGGCTCAGATGAACAGTAGCCAGAATTTTAAAACCATAAGGGAAACTATAGAGTTGCAGTGCAACAACTGCTGCCAGTGCTGGCCACTTTCAGTAGCCAGTTCAAGCTATGTTAATGACAGCAAAAGCATGACCATTTATAATCCTGGCAGAGGGAAAACTAGTATGAATTATACTCATGCCCTTGCACATAAGGGTCACACTGGAAATGATTTGGTTTAGGAGATAGTCTCTTCTGAAAGTAGTAGGTTTCTAACTAAATCCTAATAATGCAAACATAAAGGCTGTTAATGTACTTATTAGCCATCACAAAATGCATTTCACATTGGATGGTTACAATACATTATATCAGCAGCAATCACACCCCTGTAATAACAGCAGCAGTTCATTTAAGGAGAGCAAGTATACCTCTTCTTCCAACCCATTATGTGAACATGATGAATGATGATGGCACTAGGCTCATATGGGAGGGAACTGGAGCTGGAAGAACTGCCTTTATAAAAAATAAATGGAGTAGCACATGTATAGGTATATCTGGGCATATTCTGGTGTAAACATTTGAAAAATCATCGCAATTAAAAGATGCCTCTAAAACCAGTCAAAGGCAGTTTAAATATGGAGCAGAAAGAGTCTTCATACAAAATTATACAATTTCAGAATTAAAATACAAAAAAACTCACAAAAGGAACAGAAGTGAGGAACTATTAAATGAAACATGTTTTAG
Organism: Acanthisitta chloris; assembly: GCF_000695815.1. Classification (NCBI taxonomy): domain Eukaryota; kingdom Metazoa; phylum Chordata; class Aves; order Passeriformes; family Acanthisittidae; genus Acanthisitta; species Acanthisitta chloris. The sequence goes on along the minus strand of NW_008664283.1, from coordinate 180,122 downwards.
CAGGGAATAGCTCCCAGCACTGGAACCAGCCACTTCACAAGCATCAGTTGGCCATAGCCTTTAAGCCAGAGCTTGGGCTCACTAAACAGTGGGTGATACTTGAACACTTGAAACCCAGAACTTCTGCCTCAAAACTAGGTGGAAACTATGCTGTTATTTAGGTTAAAATTAATATAGTATTATCCACTGCTTCATAGCTAATCAGTGTGAAGCACGTTGGATAGTTGCTACTTTGTAGCACAACAAGTGGAAAAGAAGCATAAGGTTATTTGAATTAATAGATATTAACTACAGGGGTTTTGCTTTCTAATCAGAAGATGCTATAATATGCTATGCATAAAACTTAAAGCAGGACAAATGGAGAAAAACAGACTATATTTGAACACAGTATTTTAATTACTGCTTACAGACTAAAATACATATTGGAATTTGATTGTCTCCCTCTAGTTTGGTGGAACATAATGAATATAACTGCAATATAAAGTATTCATAAATTAATTCTTCCTTTTTATATTACTCAGATTACAATCAGGGTATGAATTTTACCTGCGCAGCAATAGTAGTGGGGAACAATTGTTAAAAAAATGTATATAAGGGTATTTCTTCCTAAGGACCCTACACCAAAGAATGATCCTACCTTAATACTGTGAAGAGTGTCAAAAAAAATATCCAGCAGTCACATAGCCTGGAATATCACAGAATCATAGAATTTCAGGGGTATGAGGGATTTAGGGGACCTTCTACTTTTCTTTTTAAATAAATAGAGATTATATTTCCCTTTTTCCAGTCATCATGGACTTCACCTGAGTGTCATGATTTCTCAAAAATTATAGATAGTGGCTTAACAACTACATCCGCCAGTTCCCTCAGGACCTGAGGATGAATCTCATCAGGTCCCATGGACTTATGCATGTTCAAGTTCTTTAGCTGGTCATGAGCCTGATCCTCTTCTACAGTGGGCTCAAGGGTTTCATTCTCCCAGTCTCCACCTTCTCCCAGTCTCCACCTTGGCCTGGTCAGTGTGGCTGGAGCGCTTGAAGACTGAGGAAATGTCTCCATCACCATCCCGATGGAGAACTGTGGAATATCAGGTGTAAGAGATATCGTCCTCCATAGATAGTTCCTTTAAGTGTCAGTCAGACAAGCCATGGAGTCAGGTTGCTACCAATAGAACACATAATTTCCCAGCCTGCCCCTTGCAATCCAGACAGAAGGTACAGGGTTCCCAGGAACATATCCTACAGATGGCCAGGACTTATGGTTGCAATAATTTAAAGAGATGAGGAGGACCATCAGAATGCAGAGGCTTATCTTCTTCAGTCATAAATGAAGCTGAGCTCTGAAGTTGGCGCCTCTGAAATGTTCACGTGGTTCTGAAGTTTCATAGGGATCACAAACCTCTTCTCAGCTGAGAGGATAGTGTATGTTCTACTGACAACAAGTGCTAAGGAGCACAACTGAAATTTTGCAGGAGAAGGAAGCAGGGAAATAAAGAGCACTGCCATACAAAGACAGAGGTGGAGTAGCCAGGGTGGATTCTTTATGGCACTCAATGTTCCTCAGCACTCCACTGTAATGGCATGTGTTTGGGCTCATTTCATACTGATTTACCTTTTACCCATCCCTTAATTATTTGTGTCTTTATTGTCAGGGAAAAAAGGCTAGATGTTTTATAGATGATTTATGTTAACAAACCTGACAATGTGATTGTGCAGGCATTTCTTCATACAGAGGATTTAATTCCTTGAAATGGTTGCTCCACATAATCCTTGCAAAATTCAGGCTAAAAGTGATAAAAAAATAGTCCATCCTCTCATATGGTGTCCTCTGCACATATGCCAAATTCTTAGCTACTGTTACTTAAGCAATTTTAGCAGCAGCGAGTACTGCGCTGTACATAGGAAATGAAGTTACTTGGAAAACAAAGCCAGGAGGGAGGGAAACATACTTCCTTCCTGATTTTCATGTTAGAAACCTCTATATATCGGTGTATTACATACTTGAGGATATGCACTGGCAGGCAGGACCTTTTCCAGGAAACTCATGGCACCGATTAAACCCAAGGCCTGAATGATTTTTATTCTCTCACTGCCATTTGTCTGTCAAATGTCTCTGTTTACTGCAGACTACATCTTCATCACGCAGAATTTGTGAGAAATGTCTCTGAAATGTGGGTAAGCTTGAATTAATTTTATCATGGGCATTACATTTCTGCAATATATTATATATCTGAAATGATGTGAATGAGCAGCTCTTTACAGTCTATTTTTCTCAGATTATGTATTTCAGATTCATGTTGTGGAAACCCAAATAGTCAGTTAGAACTCTAAATGGAAGAAAACCAGAACTTTTTTTCTCTAAGAAATAATTTATATACTACTCCCTTAATACAGGATTTAACAAGCTGTAACAAAAAAACTGAGTCTGCATGCTTGTACTGGTTCTTATGCAAAATAAAATAATTTGTAGACAGAGATTGAGAAGCAGCTAATATAAAATAAATCCTTCCTAACTGCTTCAGCAAGTTTTACCACTAGACTTCATGCTAAACCTAAACCAGAAACATATAGACATCTGCCCACACAAAGGTATTATCGTCAACAACAATAATAAAAACAATATTATCTGAGACCTAAAAATTGTTGAAGGCAAAATAGCTCAAATGATTCTTAATGCCTTTCAGGCACATCTGAATCAAATAAGGTAATTATTCTTTAAAATGCTTACACAAAGTCTGATTTGCATGCTAGTAATTGCTATGCCTTGTGGCATCTAGCAATTGACACAGCAATGATTTTAATTATTGTAATTTCATCAGTATAAATACTTCAAAGTTATGCAAATAGTACCTCATAATCCACATAGACAGTTCAGAGTATTTGATTTACTAGTCTTGTAAGGCTCTTTGTCTATGCAGTTTACTCTCAGATGTGACTCTGCATTGCAATTGAAGCCTTTCACTCACATCAAAGCTCTAAATCATAACAAGATGAGCTAATTTTACAAAGACTGACACTTCAAACATTAACTTGCAAATACAATTATAAGATGAAATATATAAAGGACTTTACTAGGATATCATCTGGCATGGATACCTGCAGCTAATCATATCTAATGTTTTCTATGACAGTGGTAAGCAATGATATTGCAAGGCCAAATGCTTTGGTGTGAACAATTACAAAGAGCCATTCTTGCTTCTGAACAGCTCTGTGAAAATGCTTCATCTTGTTTTACCATGTAAAAGTTGCATATTTGAAGTGTATTTTTTTAAAAGCATTAGTATTTTTTAATAGTGCAGGGAAAATACTATTCTCCCTACTTCTTTTTATATGGAAAAATAAATGCATCATAGGTACCATTAACGCAAAAATACATCAGAGTGAATGCATCTATAATCGATATATATGACAATTAAGGGTGGAAAAAAAAGTTGTGCTGTCATCAACTTGTCTTTTATTTACAGAAACCTTCAAACTCATGTTTCAGGCCAGATGTCTAGATGCTGTAAATCACAGCTTTCAACAAGTCTTAGACATTTAAACACAGGTGTCTTCCTTTAGATACCAAGTTCTGCATTAAACTCACAAACAAAATGTTGTATATCCATAACAACAAATCTAAAACCCAGTGTTAACCATCAATATTTACAAAGCTGTCACCAATACTTGTTTTACAGAAGGGCTTAAACACAGCACTAGTTATCCCCAGTTCAAGATCCACATGTGCTAAATGCAAAAATAATCAGATCTGCTGCCTTTTTTTAATTTCAGTTGGTTTAGATTACAGCCTACCCTGAAGAGTAGAGGTAAACAAAATTGGAATAAGAACACTTACAAAGAAGATCAGTTCAGAGGTGCTCTGAATGCAGAGGTATCTTGGAGGAAGTTTGATGCCTGACCTGAGAAGCAGTCTGTGTAGAGAGAATGTGGTAATGACTAGAGGTAATTCACTGAAGAAGGATATAGTGGAGAGTTTAATCCAGAAATGACATTATGATCACAGACAAAGTTTCCATAACAGAGAAGTCCAAAAGTATCTTTACAACTGATTTATAGAAACTGCCATTCTATTCCTTTGTTTCTTACTGATTGCATACTATTTAATTATGTAAAAGAGAAAGTAGAAATAGAAAGGAGGGGACAAAGTAGAAATAGAAAGGGGGAGAGAAGGAGATAATAAGAACTCTCAAAATTAAGGAACAGCTTTTATAGAAGTATACTTAATTTAGGGAAACAGATCTGAGGTAGAAAACAAGAAAGGCCTATAAACTCATCAACTGCTTGGAGAAAGCTTATAGCTCCCATACTAAAAGAATGAGAAAACAGCTGAGGAAAACTAGGAGAAATGAGATGTAAAGCAAAAAAAATAAATTTTTTTAGAATGCAATGTGCCATAAAAGGCAGAAATCACTGCCTCAGACCATTTGTAACGAATGGGCTAAAAAAGAACTAATTCATAGAGAAGACAACCGTCCAAAAATACAAATACTGGGTAAGATTCAAAGGCTGACCCAGGAGGTCCCCAGGGGACTACCTGCTGGAACGACAAAGAGATTGCCTCCATATTCACTATCTCTCTTTGACTTGTGGAGTACTTGCTACCAGCCACTGTCACAGACGGGAAACTGGCACAGAGTAACTGTTCTGAGACTTCAACCAAAGTCAGTCATTGAAATATTTTACAAAATGGCAAGCATATAAAATCACAAACTGTAAGAATTAGCATGAAAACAATATGCATTATGAATATCTTAGGAGAATGCAGAAGAACACAGTCTGTTTGTGGAATACATATTTACCAGTTTACACATTCAAATGTAACTTGGGCTCCCAGACAATACTCCAGCAGAAACAAGAGGAAGCTGACACAGGGAAAAAAAACAAGTTGTCAACATCAAACATTTCAGCCAAGTTGTAGCCTACACAGGTAAAGGATGACTTGCAAGTCTACCTCATGTGAGAAAAGGGAAGGAATCACTTGAAAGGAAACACAGAAAATCAGACAGCAGCATGAACAGCTAAACAAATTCCACACAACCAACAATGAAACACTGAATGATAACAATGTTGAATCACACTACATAAGAGTCCTGTGATGGAAGTGACATACCAATGGAATCATACGTAAGAATCTAGAAACATGACAAAATAGAATTAGTTTTAAATTTGTTAAAAGCTGCAATTATTCCAGATATTATTAGAATCATTTAATAAATTAATAATTATTTTAGTTACATTCATTAGAATGTAACTTCCTGTCTCTTCCTGAGTTTCATATGGAAACGAAATAATTAATAACTATAAATATTTAGCTGATTGTTCAATATCTGTTTCAATCCAAACTACAGAACCCACTCAACATTAAATTGATCTGAATATATTTTGCACTTAAATGTCTATTTGCACACTTAAGTAGCTTATGTTTTTTCACAACTCCTACCTTCTTTCAGTGTCACATAAATCAATGGTGGTTTTAATTGCCCAGCACGTAATTTTTGATGTCCTGGATAAAAATATCAGTTCAAGAATTCTTACTACTGTAAGCACTAAAATATTTTAGATCTTACCTGAAATACAGTTAAGATATCAAAAAACGCATACATTAGATGACCCAACCTATTTTTCATCCCTGTGAGCATCCCTTCAACAGCGACTGCAAAAGAGACTAAAAAACTACTAGGGGAAAATTTTACTGCTATCTCTGCTGCACCAAAGGGCAGAAGTCATTGCATTTCTATAAATCCTTCACTGGCACTTTTCCAGCTTTTCTAATTTTTTGGAACATACACCAAAACACTGTTACTGCCAGACTAGTGCTAAGAAATCAATATACACAAAATATAATTTCCATGCCACTCAAAATAAAGGCTGCAATATACATACTTGGGGTGTGCTTTTGGGGAGGGGGAGATATATTACTTGCTAAGATGTATAAAAAAATCCACAAAACCTAACAGAATTCAAGTTCCATTTTTAACCTCTTGACTTTTCTTTCTGTTAATTAACATCGGGATCCCATCCAAAAGTATTTGCACAACATTCATTTGCTAATAAATTAAATAATTTCAACTATTTCTGGGAACAGTATATCCTTATAGTCTGAGAAGTATGTGTTCCAGAAATACTTTTCTTGTAACCATTAAAAGCAACTTGGAGCATGATTAAAAATCATGTAACACTAAATTCAAATTAAACACATAGGTAATTAGATTCACATGTGTTTAGAGCAACACAATAAACCAGTATGCACACAAATATTTATATGATGAAACCAAAGTAAACAAGCAACAACAGAAAGAGAACAGGATGGGATTGAAACATTACAGCCTTTATATTACACCACACAGTACACTGGTGCTTATAAGAAGAGTTAGCTAGTGTTCAGTTTTGCAAATTATGCTACACTGTTTTAAGACTTCAAAGAATATGTTCCTGCTGCTATGGTAAAAACCATAAGTTGAGGTATTAGTAATTACAGCTTCATCTGATGAAAAAGAAACCAGATCTTAAATCCCTGTTAAAAACATTTTTTTTAGTTCGTTCTACTCTACTAACCCCAGTAAACATTTCAGGTTTTGCTCAAAGTCATTTTGTTGTACATCAGGTCTCAGTGGTTTAAGTTCTATGATTCACCTATTTAGAGAGAGGAATAGTTGAGTCATTGTCAGCATATGTCAGGAGATCCATATAAAGCTGGTGATCAGTAATTTGCTCCCTAGAGTATCCCATGAATGATCTAGAGAAATGTCAGAACTAAAGGTAAAGGGATTATTTTCTTACTGAAAGCTCTCACTGAAAAAAAAAATCCAAACCCAAACCAAACAATCAAACAAAAACTCCAAATAAACAACCAAAAAAATCCCCTTCGACTGATCACTCTTTGTGAAGGAAGACTACCTGCAATGTTTTAATTTAAAAATCATAAAGTAAATCAAGTGTTCCACCAGGTCATTTTCTTTTTATCCCAGCTACCACATAAAAATTACAACAAAGAATTCAATTGCTACAAAAAACTCACCCCAAAACAACATTGTTTTGATCTCATCCATGCCCAAAACCTTGAGATAAAAGAAAATTCTAATTTGTACTACCTGCAGGAACTAAATTCCTAAGAATTCTATACCTAGATGTACATGCCAAATCCATGAAAATAAAATAAGAAAATGAATCCTGTTTGAGAAATGAAGAACCTTTCAGTTTCATTTATGCATTCTTGTTTGGGTCTCATCTCAATGGTGTGAAGTTACCACGATTGGTGTTATTTGGAGGTTTACTTGAGAAAAAGACACTGGTATTGATACAGTTTATGGTGATGAGTGAACCTCTTTTTAATAGCTTCCTCAAATACACGCAGTCCTACTAAGAGTTAGGTCCAAAACCTTCAGAAAAAACAGAGTAAATTTAAGAGACAGAGTAAAAGAAGCAGAATTCTTCCCAGCAGACCCACATTGTGACGTTGTCTTGCAATGGAAAGAAATGAAAACTATAAAAAAATAGTTATAAAATGTATTACTCAATTTACAGCATTTGTGATCAGAAGTATTTCCTCACACAAACTCTCAGACTGCTGTATGGAGTGATACAGATACAGGAGAATTTGAAGAGCCTTGATTATATTGTACATGTATTTCATGTCATAAACATATGAAACATTTAAAATATGGTATTAAATATGTAGCAACATTTCCTGGCACAGAAAGAACAAAGGTGTGAGAGAGCAGTTTTTTAAAAAGCTTTTAAATAATGCTGGTAAGAAATTTCCCAACATGATAAAAATCCTGTCTTAGAATAAGTTCCCCTTCATACTATTCTCTTTGTTGTAGATACAGGCTGTGCCTGAAAAAAACACCACTGGTTGCTTTTAAAAAAAAAAGAAAAAAAAGGTTTTAACTATTTAAGTTGCTGCATAATTATTTTTAACGAGTTGGCAGGAAAGGTGGCTATACCTTAAGGATTAAACAGTTGTTGATGCTTATGAGCAACACTTTTAAATGACTGTAATAGTAAGAGATACTTAGAATTTAAGAGAAAATTATATGGATTTTTTTTTTTTTTTAAATAATCACCATCTTATCAGCTCCTCCCTGCTGCTTTCCACAGCTTTCACATGAAAGGGCAATCTACCTGACTTTCTTGTTACAAGTTCTGAATGACACTAAATCAGAGAGCCCAGTGTCTGAAGTACTTTGGATCATATTTGAAATTGAAAAAAAAGAAAAAAGAGAGAGAAAAGGAAGAAAACAAAGAAAACGAAACAACACACACACACACACACACACACACACACACACACACACACAATAAAGCATAAAGAAAAAAGAAAAAAAGGAGTAAAGTTTGAAGATCACTGAAAATAATCTACTTATACAAAAGATTTGTTCTTCTCACCATCAGGCATGCTTGTCCTGCCAGATGGAAACTTCTCTTTCCTACATCATCCCTTTAAGTGAACTAGTCTCCCTGGTATCTAAGGACAGAGGAAAAAAAGAGCTCAATCAGTGGAAAATGGGTCAAGCTTGGTTTGCTTGGCAGTTTTCTGAAAATAAAACTGGAATAAAAACCTCGATATTCTCTGTTTTCACTTGAAGATGCAACCAACAAAAACAGTCAGAAATCTTCTGATTGGCCAACAAGTTTTGCAGCAGTCCCTAAATGCTGCATGGAAGAAAAAACTGGCTTGACTTCCAGCACCTTTCTCTTTGTATTTCCACACCACCTATTCTTTTGAATGTCAGAGAACACCATGCTCTGCTCAATATAGTCCTAAGAGCAAGGGGGAAAGAGAGCATGCCCCTCCCAGAAAAACTCACCCTGTGTGGCTGAGGAGCCAAGCACATGCTATACATTTACCAATGTGACTAATATACCGTCTGATAAAGACAAAATACCAACAGCTTGAATTTCTGACTGCCCTTAGAATTTCAAACACTGAGGGGAAAAAAAAGTAGCTTTTCCTTGTCTGGCTTAGGAAGTAAAGTTCATTTAGCCTGCAGTGACTCCTGGGAGTTGTAGTATGTCTCCTCACAGGCAGGCTCCTTCCCTGTGGGTCCACCTGGAACCTCGAGGATGCAGGTAAACAAGATAGGGCACAGGGTTCACTGGTGGCACATCTCAGCAGGATACTAAATCTCATAGGAAACACTCGCATTTTTTAATTTTCTGTGAGCCCAAGTATATGAAATCAGCTATCCCAGGCTTGTAAGGAATTTCTCTGCCTAGTGAGACTGCATTCTGAAACTCCTGTATTGAAACAAATACATTACATATTGCTGTGGAACAAATATAGCATGACCCAAATTAGCCGTATTGCAGTTCTTTTTGTGAAAAGTCTATTACTGTTTAGCATCTTACATTGTATTACCCAATCCTCAAACACTGCATGTTGAATTCTCACTGGCCTGGTAATGTCACACATTCTCATATGGAAGGGAACTAGCCCACACAGTTATTTTTATCTGTATAGGTGACAAATCTCAGAAAGGAAAAAGATAATTTGGAGATCAATAAACTATGGTACTGAAAAATATACTGATACTGGAAGGAATATTTTTATTACCCATATTTACACAAACAGCAATGAAACAATGTTAAGAACTCACCCCAAAGACAGTATACCAAAATTTTTCAGATACATTCTACTCAAGCCTGGATGGAGAAACCTAATCACTACAACAGAAATGTCCCTTCCCCAACAACTCCTGTGTTAGCAAGCAGGATTAATGAGCAGTACTTCTTCTGTCTGGTAGGTAAGAAGAGGCTAGAAGAGGCTGCCTGTAGCCATTCTCTACCAAGAACCCCAGAGGATGATGCAGGGGATCCATTCTGCAATGTTGAATTACTGAATTACACAGAAAGGCCCACGTGGCCTCTTTAGAGAGCTCTGCACAGCAGACATCTGCATCCTCTGCTCCGAGCCCTGTGCCTGCTATGGTGGTGCACGCATTCGTTCCCACTGGTACTCTCTTTACCCTTCACTAAACATGCTTGCTTAATGCAGTCTTTCAGCTAGTGGAAAATAGGTCCCTTGAAGGCTGTCATTCCCTTTCGGTAACCCCTTGGAACAAAACAAAGAGGTGATCTGACTTTCTGCTCTCCAGAGTTCACTTGGGATCAATTCTAACAACTCTCATAATGTCGAGATTAGGCAGCTTTTCCTCCTCCTTGTTAACAAGGCAATGACAAAGAGAGAGAGAAGTCAATTTCCTTTTCAAATAAAACCAAGAAGCCACTCAGTAGTAAATAGAAAACTTACAAATAAATAAGTGGAGTCTCTGACTGTTGAAGCCCTGCAATACTTCATACTGGAGGTACTGGCTCCCAGGCATGGGGGGAAGATATTTAGGAAGTTGAAACTGGGATTTCATAGGCTTAAAAGAGCAGATGCAAATCCCAGAAGGCTCCTTTTCAAGGTTCAACTTGAAAGCTGCCCTTTTGAAACAGACAGTTGCCAGCCTGACCACTGACCCCATCGTTTCTCCGGACAGGGGCCTAAGCAACTGGGGAGCTGACATGTCATCTGCCCTTTCTCATGCATGGCAGCAGGCAGGATCTGGCACCTCAAGACCCTGGCTGTTGAAATGTCCTCTGAGTTGACTGAAAAACTGAAAGCAGACCTCAGGAACCAGTCTGGAAATAACAGGGTCAAAACTACCTTCTCTGAAGCAAAGTCCTTTAAACCATGGGCTTTCAGGAAGGCATTTGGCTGACTCACATCAGACCTTCCCACTAGCCATCAACCTCACCATCATTTAGTGCCAGGAAAACATCCTCATCCTGTTCACTTTGGTATGAACAGCAATGGGTTTCCTCGCAGCCAGCCAATTTATGAGGTGGTTAACATCTCTCCCAGAGCAGGGCTGCAAACCCATTCATATGGACTAGAAAACCATCAAGAGTCACAGGGATATAAAGTGTAACTTTTCTTAATTAGTGAAGTGATTACAGGAAAAAGGACCCACCACCGAGCATGGTCCCATCACTTTGGTGGGTATTCTCCCAGTGTCTGCAGAACCTGCATTGGCTAAACCCTGTCCATACTCAGCTAAATAGCCAAGCTATGAAAAAAACATATTAAATAGCATGTTTCATGTGCTTCTCAACAACTTATAGCACTGCTGTTTACACAACTTAGCAGGTGGATACAAGCACCTGTCCTGCTTAAAATCACTTCAGGTCCAAACACTCTTGATCAGATTATCACTGTAGTCCTGTAAAAAGGACAATTATATTCATGAAATCTGTGGAACATGAGACTAGATGGTTTTGAAAAGTGGTAATAGTTAATGCAGGTCTTCATCCACTAACACATCATTAAAGCAGATTTGATTTCAAAGAGCCCTCATCTAAGCCCCCACTCCCGTCTGCAAAGGGCCCCTGAAAGCAAGACCACATGTAGGAAAGATGAAGGTAGTTTCCTGCTTATTTAACCTGAGAGATGTCCTGCAGATAGCCCTTGAGATGCAGGAAAGGGGAGGACATAAGCAGACCACAGAGCTGAAGCATGTGAGCAGCAATTTCACAGCTGTAAGTAGCTGCCAGACTGTGAAGAGACTGACTTTTTAGAGAAACATTTAAAACAAGCAACTCTTTTAAATTCTTGTTAAAGGCAAGACAGTGGCCTGATGTTCACCAGTCATACTATTTACTATGAGTTATACTTCGCAAATAGGAATACAGAAGGAAGAACTGGGTCTGATGGTTCAACTAATAAAAAGAATTAGCTCTGAGAATAACAGTTTGATTTCAATTGAAGAGTAAAACAGATAGTCACTTTAAGTTAGTACCACCAGAGGAGGAAAATGACTGAATTCAGTCAGAAAATGTTCTTAGAAGAATTTTGGCTTCACAGTTGAAGTTTCCACTTCTTTGAGCAGATGTCCAGGAGAAACAACAATATTTATAAGGGCAGACATCGGATGCAAGGTTACAGTTCCTGTAACCTGTATTCACCTTACAATTCCTGTATGAATAGCCAACCACAGCAGCTGGCTATCATCCACACAGTTCAAAGGCCAACTGGCAAGTTCTCTACATCTCCCACTATTTCAGGACTTACAGGTTGCTCTGGGCAGAAGGAGACAAGTGTTTTATTTTTACAATTAACAGAAGTACTATCAGCACTGTCTTAGACTGAATAATCAAGGAAAGGCCACTTGGGTCAGCCTTTTGAATAAGAGGCACCAACTGGCAACTTTGCTATGTCCCAGGTAGGATCCCATAGGATCTCAGCTATGTGCAGGTGCAGCTGGATGCTACTGGATCTCAATAGAATTAAATATACAATAGCACTGTCGACAATATGATCAGGGGACGTAGTGCAGCCCGACTCTTTAACTCATTTGTACCTTTTCCTCCTCATGAGAGTTGCCCAACCCTTCTGAGAGTCACAATCCCAGATAAATGCCCTGGTTTTCACCCCTAAGTCATGGGATGGCAGTACTGTGGCATGTGAAAAAATTGTGTATGTTTTGCTTGACTGATTCCTGGTGCTGCCACACAGGAGATAAAACTGGATGTTTTCTCTGGCCTTCTCCTTCAAATGAAACCCACAATAGTTTATCCAGCACTGCATTTATTTGGATGTATGGGATGTAGAGGAGTAATTGACTGAGAATCACTGCATAAACCTAATTTTCATAGGAAGCCATATTAGAAATAGATTGAAAGGGCATTAAAAACTGTTTTCTTATTTTCTTCATTGCAGCTGAAACGTCCCATCATATTTGCCAAAAGTTTAGGAAAGAATAAACTGTCTTATATTTCAAAACCAAAAATAAACCCGAACAAAACAAAACCAAAAGCAAAGAAATAGAAAACAACCAACAAACCACTCCACAAAACCCCCAAACTTAAAATCCAATCAAAAAATGCCACCAAAAACCCCAAAACAACCATGAAAAGCAATTAGTCTTATAAGACTTATTTACTTTAATATGGCAATCATTTTTAACCAGTGATAATTTAAGTTTTATATCTAGCATTGGCTGAAAGAGGCCAATTTCTCTTCCCCTTGCAACAATAATAAAAGGTATTCTCTAACGAACAACTTAAAACCTCCTATCAACTAACTAAACACAACCTTCAAATTTCCAGACCACATTTTTGATACTTTCTCAAGGACTAAAATTACTAGTATTAATTATTGGACTAATTTATGGTACACATACTCACTCTGCAAGGAGATAAATGGTCACATAGTGACAGTCTTCCATGGTGATATTTTTTTTAAGACATTATTCTTAAATTATTTTTTTAATTGCATGGAATTGCATTGAATATGAATTGCATTTTTTCTAGATTATAAACATCTGTAAAATGGACAGAGTTTTTCCATTCCTCAAAAAATTAAAATGTCCTGGTACAGTTCAAGTCTCTTATTACTTTCAAAACATACCAAATCCAGTTAAAAGACAATGTATTATTAATCATATTAATGCTACCAAAAAAAGTAAAAATTGATTAATTCAAGTGTGTTTATAAACATCCAGGAGCATTTTCTTATTTTCTGGCATTTTTCCATTTACTAATGTTCTGAAAGGCCTTTTCTGCAATGTTTTAATCATGAAGCTTTGGGACTTAAAAAAATGACTAATATATAAATTCATGGGAAAGCTTTTTTGAGTTCCTACAACATTGCCTTGATTATACTATAAAAATAACTATGTGTTGGAAAATATATAAGAATGAAAAAATCACAAGTATATAGAACTAAAATTTATAGATGATTTTGAATATGGAAACTGTGTTACCACAGCTTTCAATAAGTAAAATGTTTATTAGAAAGTTCCATCTTTACAACATTTTATCTACTATTCACAAAGAGAATTTAAGTGCAAATCATGCCAGCCAGCATAATTTTCTGAAGCAACAGATCTAGTTTTTGCCAAGTTTATTATAGTCCAGCCTGCAGACTCTAACCTTGACTAATATATTTACTTCCTCAATATTCCCCTATATTTTGAAATTTATTAGAAGTTTAGGCCATTTGAATACATACTGTCTCTAAAATTCGTAATGTTAAAATGTTAAAGCTATTAATTTCTCAGAGAAAACCAAGATTTCAAAAATTTCAGTGAATTTTTCTGTCTGACCAGTGGGTTGAAATGGCTGCTTTTGAGCAATCACAAGTAGCCAGTATTCAGACTTTGGGAAGCTGAATATAGCAAAATATTTTGTGTTCAGAAGTAAATAAACCCAATAATTTATTTGAGCACTCAGGTCTAACTTCAGTGTCCAAAATCAAACAGAATAGGAAATATATACCCATAGCATTGTCTTTTGTTAGGATTTTTTTACTGTTTTACAGGTGTAATGTCAACAAAACACTGCTTAGCGTGTTAGGGAGGGCTACAGAAGACATCTGTGATTAGCCATGAAATAAATGCTTTAGGAATTTGGTAAACTGTGGGAAAACTGTCAGCATTTCTGAACTCCCTCATTTTGTCATAAGCTTCCCTTTTAACAGCCACTTCTATTTCCCAGTCCTTGGTTTTTCATGATAGTGCTCAGTTGGCAAATTAATTGAATTTGCAACAAGGTAAAGGAAAACATTTTCATTGTGGCAAGATTTTTTTTTTCCACTTTTTCTAGGAGGCTATCTTTATACACAATTGTATGTCAGCCTCTAGCTGAAGTGCTAAAATAGTTGAATCCCCTTGTTCAGAGTCCTTCAGTTACAATATGGATGAACAACCATAACAAAAGTATCTGAGTAAAAAAAATCAGACTTGTGAAAAAATTTTGATTAAAAATTAGAAATAAAACAAAATCCAACATGCACACATGGAAAATCTCAACATACACATGGTTCCCCTACCAGAAGAATTTATGAGTCTTTGTACACAAACTTCTCATAGACCAACTTACACATCAGTCATGGCACACACATGTGCCAGTTGGGTGAAAAGCTGTATATTCCCCTTTCCAAAAAAGCAGGTCATGTGGCCTATATTTATTAAATAATTTCTTTTTTATTCCTAGAAATGTTGTTTCAGACCCTCCATGCAGTTCTAAAATTATCAGCATAAGAGAAGGATGGCAAAAGTGCAACAAATAATTAGGTCACACTATCTAAACACTTTGGTATGTATATGAAAATTAAAGAAATGCATGCCTACATATGTGAAACGAGATTGTTTTCAGCAGCAAATTTATGAGACGTCTAAACTTATTAGTAAGTTCTAAGGAACAGCCTTAGGCACTGATTATACACTATTCATTTTGCTGGTTAGTACTGCCTGAAAATGGTCATCCCCACCAAGATCAAAAGTCCACCTTGAGAATTATCTTTACTTTGATGGTAGATAGCAGTAAATGCTTATACAGAGATTTTATTTTTTAAAAAGGGAGAGGAGCAATACAAAACTCTCTCCCAGCTTCCTTCATGACAATTTAGCCAGTCTGAACTCAGTAGTCCTGGTGGAATTCTGTGTTACT
>NW_008664283.1:164373-164646 GCF_000695815.1 Acanthisitta chloris | reverse complement strand
TTGACTTCTGCCATCCATGTAAGTGCTTCATATTAACACTGAAGCTATGCAGCACACATTCAGTCCAAACAAACCCAAGCATTTGATTGCCTTCATATAGCATTTTATATTATAATTTCATATATATACTATGAAAAGACAACAATAGTACAGTGGGAAGGTACAATATCAGCATCCCTTTTTACACATTTTAAAAATATTTTTTCAGAAAATTGCTCCCAAACCTGGAGAGATATTTCCCAGTTGTCACTCAAAACTAAGAGAAATGTCAGG
>NW_008664283.1:147986-164355 GCF_000695815.1 Acanthisitta chloris | reverse complement strand
GGGGGTGTGCCTACTTAGGGCTTCCCTTTTTTCTTTTTTTTTTAAATCAGTTAGGTTAAAATGAAGCATAGGTACAAACATCTTTTTCCTCGTGATCACCTTTAATACTTGAAAATACTGAGCTGAAAAATAGAGGCCACCAGGCACTTTCACAATAAGACATGATTTATTGTAAAATACAGAAAATTCAGTCTCTGATAAATGTTAACAGTGCAGACAATTTCTATATTAATGTTTACAGATTTCAGTCTTTTCAATCCCTATAGACATCTATCTTCCTTATTCCAACAATTGTAACTCTAAAACCATTTAGTTTTCAAATACTGCAAAAATATTATATGAATAGTAGCTATTGACAGGGATATATCTGTAGCCAATATTAATATGACTTTCTAAGATAAAAATAATTTATTTTAATTTTTCATGGGTCACACAAATGTTGGAGGGCACTATTCACCACAGCAAACACAGAACATACACATAGTTTTTTAATTCCAAATGTATCTTATAATGTAAGCACGTTTGGCAGCTCATAATTTAAAATTCTCACAAAGGAATGACATAAAGTATTACAAATAAAGTTTCCAAACAGTCAATTCAAATCAACATGCAACATTAGTTCCCAGGAATTATGCTGTTCTAGATATCTTAAAAGAGAAAACAGTCACATGAAAACAAATGTGATATTATGCTAAACAATGTATTATTTCCATTCTGATTGTCAAAAAAACACTGATATGTTGATGGCAAGTATTTTCTAGTTTCTTCTTCTTAAGACTATGATTGTACTCTTCCAGTTAAAGAAATTTTCATCCAGTTGCACAAATATTTTTTAAATCTTCTTTACCGGAAACTTTTTTTTTTTTGGAAAAGAGCAATTATTACCAATATAGTTCATATGTAGAACACGTAGATAAAAATGAGCACATAATTTTTAGCTTTAACAATTTGCCACACAACCATACTTAGACCTAAACCAAATAAAATTTAAAAAAATATAAACAAAGGTTCATATTTTCTTTTTTTTACACTTTTGAAAGAGGCAAATATCTGAACCAAACAGATAGAGATAAGGTAAGGAAATATAGGCCTGAAATAAGCAAAGTTCATGAAAACAGTTAAATAAAACGAATAGCACAGTAGGGACTGAATTAAATTTTTAAATGCACACAATAGAATACCTGTATAACACAAGTGATTTCCTTCTTACAGTCATAAATTCAATGTACAGAAACAATGCATTGCAGAATGATGCACTTTATAGGGCTTTTTTCTTCCTTTCTTAAAATATAGAACTATTATGATTCTCTTGTGTGGATGATAAATCCAGCTCAAAATTCTACCCACTGTGAGTTCTACCAAAACACAGTACTGAGAACGAGCTGTGAGAGAATGAATTATGATATACCAGCGGTTTGTGCAGTGTGTGTATAGAAGACAGAAAGGAGTGGAAGAGAAGGAAGGGCACATAAAGAGAAAAGCATTATTTTGGAGCGAATTAAAAGAAAAAACAACCCACAATAATATTAAAAGTCATATTAAATAACTTTAAATTAATTAAAACCTAAACCAAAGGGTATACCATATAAAATTTTAAATTAAATAAGCTACCTACAAAAAGTACTCGACAAATAGTAAAAGGCATAGGCATGACTTCAGGTGTCAGCTTTCAATACTGATATTACTTAAACTATTCCTTAAATTGTTTTCTTCAGAAGCAAAGCACAGTTAAATTCATCAAAGCTCCTATGGCTCTGAAACTCACAGTTTTCAAGACTTTTTTAACTCTGAGACCTCTGAAAGACAAATATTTGGACATAAAAAATCCCAACAACCCAAGACAAGCATAAGCAGGATAACGGGTGCATACACAACCTTTGAAAATATTGGAGACATTCACAATTTTAAAGTGTATTTGAGCAGAGAAGACTAGGACTCTTCTGAAAACATGAACCACTTGAAGCACTCCAGTAATTTTCAATTGCCTTGCAACGTGCAAGCAAGGAACCTTGATCACTTTCACAATGAAGCACTTAAGCTCTCTGATAATTTTACACCCTTATAGGACACATATTTCTGGAACCCCATCATTTCCTAGCTGAAGTCGTTTTAAAAATATGTGAAGTGCTCCAATAATTTTAAATTATTCTGTGCAATGCAAGCTCAGAACTCTGATCACCTCAAAATTTAAGAGCTTATAAAAATTTGAAGTAGCCCAATATTTCTGAATGATTGGGTATTGTGATTTCACTTGTTTTATAAAGTGCTTCCATTTGCAAGGAAGTCTGGTGATAAACTGAAATATGGCTGTTGGCTAGCAAATATAGCCATGTAAAAATACAGTATTAAAAAAATGAATCAGAGAACATGTTCCCCACAAAAATCAGAATTCAAGCAATAGAGTGAAAAGGAAAATGGATCCTGAACCACAGTTGCAAGCAAAGGAGAAAAGATCTCCCCCAAAATTTCTATCACAAACTACATATACAGAAACAGCTAACATGTTAAAATATACAGAAGATACAATAAATCAAACACTGCATTGTTTCCAAGAGAGTTATAATTATTCATATGTCTAATAGCTTTTACAGATATATTTTGTGAATATCTGTAATGAATATTGTTTGATCATCTTGTCAGTGTGTAAGGTACTTACACACATCTCATTTTATTCTGTGCTGTCTGGAATTTTTTCTGGGATATTTTTTCATATAATAAAATCAGACAGGAATATTGTCACTTATACAATGGATAATAATGAAAAATATGCTTTATTTCTGCCAGCAGTTCTACTCAACATTACACTGGTTTACTGAAAAAAAACCCAAAAAACAACCCAATATTCTCATCTCTTGAAGTTTTGTAGATGGATTACTGTCCTGAAAGGGCCTAGATTTTAACTAATTATGCACATAATTTTGTGGGTAAAGATGATGGCTACAAGGTTTATCCACATATCTAGGGGAAAATGAGGCTTCTGTATCTCTAGTCTGTATTTTCCTTTACCTTTCCTGTTCTGCACATTTACAGCAGGATTTCGAATTAGAGGGTTCACAGACTCAGTGTTGTATTTTTCATTAAGTTCACAATTAATATTTAGTTGAAGTCTGGCAGTGGACAGGAGGTTCCCCTCACCGTAAAGCAGTGTTTTGGGAAAAGAATCCACTGAAGAAGCAGAGAAAGCAGAGAAGTTGCAGGATTCCTGCCCTTTCCACCCAGTGCCAGGACCTATTATGATCACTGGCAGTTATTTTGGTTAGTGCAGTGGTTTTGCTGCTGTGTCACTTTCTGAGGAGCCTGAAATCCACTCAGCAGGGTGACCCACTTGTCTGCTAAGGTGCGTATATAACTTCCATTAGGATTAAGGGTGGTAATGTTCAGCAGTAGAAAAGCAGCTAATAATGTACGTAACCCTTCAAGCACCGTTTTTTTCCTAAACATTTCCACAACTACATCACAAATCCATTCTTGAAGAAGTGAGGGAAGACACTGACATCAAACAGAAGTCCTCCTAAGCTACTTCAGCAAGAAGACAAATCATCAAACTGAATGAACCATCAACAGAAATCTTGTATTTGAGGAAATTCATCATTTTCCATAGATAGCTGACCTCCTCTATTGTTTTAGCAGTAGTGGCATGTGAAGGAGGAATGTCCCTCACATGGACAACCAGAAAATGATATAAAATAATTCTTTTACTAAATTTATAACCAAATATTCTGGCTTAGCAAAAAAAAAAAAAAAAAAAAAAAAAAAAAAAAGAAAAATCATGAAAAACTCAGGAATTTTTCTTTAGATAATGAAACTGGAAAGATAATATACCTTTCTTAAAAGCAAAAAAAATACTTATTGCTATTTCTCCCTATGCAGCAGAAATATTTGTTTTGTCCTTAGCATCATCTTCTTGGAGTAAGAGAAAATAAAACCTAATTCTGCGAATTCTTGACATGACTCAATAATGAGATTTTTGGACAAATTTTGTGCTAGAAATGTCTCTAACTTCCTTTTCCTTGCCTCAGCTTTTAAGGCTAGAATATCCTGATTATTAAGAGAGGTGTAGGAATGCAATTACTTTTGGAATGAAATGTACTTTAAGCCTCTAGATGTGTATTTTCAAACCTGGCCAAAGGTACAAGCAAAGAAAGGTTGTTTTCTCCATTTTACCCCGAGGTTCTGTATATCCCTGTTTTCTCTTGTGTGTTGACTTAAAGTGAAAGATAACTGAGTCAAGAGAGACAGACTGTAAAAGACCCAGTTTAACTTAACAGAAGCAATAGAAAATACAAATAATCTAAGCAGGGGAAGCTCTTTTAAATAGATGTTTCAATCATCATGTTTTAAGGAACTTTGATTTGGAATATGTTGGATCTGACATGCCATCAGGATGACTCATTGTGCTGAAATACATCATGTTTCACTATTATTGCATAATGTGTCATATTGATATAATCAGATGAATTGTCAAAACAAGATGTCAAGTATGTGAAATTCAAATTAACCAAAGTTTGGAAAAAGTCCTCAAAAGGGACTACATATTATTGCTTTAATTACATATTTTACTCCATTTTGAAAAGCAAGTCTTTCTATATTAGTAGCTCTTTGGACTGGCCTTCCCTGAATTTAGCCACATATTTTTGCATTGCAGTTTACATTTGCATGGCCACCTTACCCAAGAACACCCTCTTAAGGTAAATGTAATTTCCACAGCAGTATGGGAAAGGAAAAAATCTTCCTCCACAATTTATCATCCTTTATGTTGCATCTGGACAGTAATTTTATAACCTAGTTTGTTTAGGGGAGGAGGGGGGATATCATTCCCTCTCTCCTCCCCACCCCATGTCTCAAAAATATACTAATGACTAACAGTTCTAGAGTAATGCTGTAAGTGATCCTGCTTGAGCAGGACATTGGACAAGATGACTGCCAGAGATCCCCTTCAACATCAACCTTTCCACAATTCTGTGAAAAATTCTAGCTTTAGCTTTGAGTCTCCATCTGTTTCTAAAACCTTTGTAAACATTTGAAAGAGCTGATTCTAATCTGTACCCCATTGCAAAACCAGATGTAGCTGATAGGCCACTTCCATTCTCACAATATTTCATTAGTCATAAGAATAGTCAGACTGATATGGAACAGAGCACTGTTCAGATCTGTGGCCTTTCACTTTATCTAGTAGTTATAGAGGTTTAAGGCTGCAGAACACCTTGCAAAACTCTCTAACTTCATAAGAGGTGCTAGTTTCAACAGAAAAGAATATTTCTTTCTGTATAGAAAGCAGAGAGAAGTCTACACTATTCTCAAATTCTGTCACTTCTACAAGAAGACACTGTCCCGAGGGAGCCATGTGTAGGTAAAATGTAATACAAGATGTCCAATTTCTTGGAGTAATACAGGTTTTGAACATAGTTAAGGATTCATCCACTGTCACCTGTGTCCATGCTGAGACTGTTTTCCTTCTAGAGCAGTTCCCATGGCTCACAGGTGCAGGATATTTTCCCTTGGTTGACTTAAACGTGATTAGTGTGCTGCTTTTACTGTATGGAAAATAAAGATTAATCCACACAGCCATCTAACCTCAGCATTCATGTTAAAATGCTAGGTAACATCATATTGCTATTAAATTCCAAAGAAAATGTAACAGAACTTCAGCAACAACAAAAAAAATATGAATAAGTTAAAACTATTGGAAGCATTTTGGTTTGAATACTCATAACGTGAAAAACCTACAATATACCCCAAATGGATATAGAAAATAGTTTATTGCCAAACTGTAAATACAATTTCCATGCTGAAAGACAAAAACTCTCTATACCGAAATGCTACTGGTTAATTCAACTCCTGCCTGAAGCATGGCACACAGTAATAATGATGACAACATCTAGTCCAATAATACCAAAATCAATAGAATGCATTGAACTGCTATCCAAAGCAAATCTAGAATGTCATTAGGTTGATTATTAATTAAATTGACACCTGCTAAGCTAAATACAAAAGAACTAAATACCAACAAACTTTATTTTACATAGAAAATTGAAAAGATTAGCTATTATATAAAGCAAGAAGAAAAGTGGAGTTCATGATGGTGTTAGCATAGAATCCTAACAACTTTTAGGCCTTGGGCTTTGAGATATTTAAAGGAAAGAAAAATGGATTGTATAAATTGTATAAATATAGTTTTCACAAATAGTCTTTTAATTCTTATTGATCACAGCCTTGGCATTCAAAGTCTAATTATACTAAAAAACTCTGCTATATATCCAGTGTACTCAGAAATCATTGCCTAAAATTAATCAGCACTCTGAGCACACCATTCCTAGTTACAAACTGATCTTTGTAGAGCTTCTTATACCATTTTGTTGATGCTCTTAAAAACAACCTGACAAACCTTAAACCAAATCATAATTTCCAGATGACACTTTTTTTATCATATACGATATATAATGAAAGTGTTCCACAAAGCATTCAGGCAAATAATCAGAATACAAGAGCTCCACTAGAAAGATTTGCTTTGCTTCAAGCCTAAAATAACCCCAAAACCCCCCACAAAACACACAAAAACCCCACAAAAAACCCCACACCCACCCAAAAAAATCAAAAAACCCACCAAAACCAGAAATATTCCTTTCTAGTCTTACAATATACCTATGTCAGGAGGACTCTTTTTATGCAAGAAATTTTTGAGCTGTTTGAAAGTCAAGGTTTTGAAATCCATTTTTCCCATCGATTTATAATATTACAGACTACAGTTGCCTAAATACTTATCTTAAAACAACAGTGTCTTGTGCTTTTTATGAAGATACCAACTGTGAAAACCAAGAGCTTTTCATATCTTAAATAGGCAAATTTCCTTTTGGATGAGAGCCTTAAATCTGATTTTACATATGGATATTCCTGCTTACCTCAGTGATGAACAGGTTGAGTTGTTGCCTTCATCACACTAATGTGTTTTATTTAATTATATAAATTAGTAGGTTGGCACTGAATGTTTTAAGCATGCAGAGTACAGCTAATTTCTCAGAGTGCTGTTCAAATAGAACAACAAGTTCCATGTGGCTTGTGTGACATAACTGTTATATCAGACTTATCACCACAGTATGTTCACACATGCAGCATCACTGAGGATTTTGGTGTTTATTTTAGTTCAGGTACCAAAAGCTTTGCTAGTTTTCAGCAGTATGTACAAAAAAGAAAAGTAAGCAAGCATAGAAATCTAGTAAAAAGATAAATGAAATCATAACACACCAGATATGAAAAAAACATTTTTATGAGACTATTCAGAATTTCTGCCAATTTGAATTGGAACTATATTCCAGTAGCTTTGACATTTTTTCTGAAAATAGCAAATAAGTCCACTAACACATCCGTTGCCTTATTAAAGCCCAAGGACCTAATGAGAAGCAGTAAAATGGTGGAAACAAATCAATGCAAAAATGTTTTAATTATATCTGGCATAGTCTAAGAAAACAATTTATTCTTGTGGTTACAGTTAATAGGGCTTGACAGAGACAGTAAATCTGTTGCCCCAGCTAGTTCCCAAACTAAAGATTTGCCCTTAGAAAATACTCAGAGCGTAGATAAAAATGCACACAACATTTATGCTCACAACAATTATGCTCATGACAATTTTGTTCTGCATTGAACATTGAACTAGACTGAGGTAGTCTCATTGCTCATGCTCTGGACTCCCTGTCCACTCTAATCCAGTTGTTGCAACACCATACATAAACTTGAACAATTCCACAGTAGACTCTTGTAAAGACTAGCATCAAAGTTACACTTTTTCATCAATAAAAAGAAAAAGGTGCATTCAGCTCCAAGAGTCATTCAAACTCTAGGATGTTCAGTTTAATCTTCTGTACAGGTGTTTCATATTTCTTGTATATCCATTTTAAATGTTCAGTGAAGTGAGCGATGGTTCCCTCAACAGAAGATTGTTTAGAAAAGCAGCACATCGTAAATTCTCTTTCTAGTAGTCCAAGAAAAAGTTGAAGCAGTAAAATTTCAGTTCTAAATTATAAATATCCTGTGGCAGATGTGCCTTAAATTGCTGAATACAAAAACTAAATCACTTCAATTGAAAACAATTGAGCCCCAAATTTGCAAATACCTGGCTACTTAAAGTCCTTTTTGCTGAGTCTTTGAATGATTTGGCATAGAATAGGCAAGTACAAGTATAGTCTCCTTTTCAGATCTGGCAAAAAGAGATCTATCAGTCTGGTAAGAGACTGACAAGATCCTTAGTTTTTTGTTTTCTTAAGGTGCTTACCCCAGACACCTTGGGAAAGGTGTTGCTTGACCTGTGACACATTTCATCAAAAATGCACCTTTTATCTCACTATTGATCCAGAAAACAATCATGAAATACTTCTGTCTCCACAAAGATTTCTCACAGCCTTTAAACAATGATTTCACAGAATCACAGAATGGGTGAAGTCAGAAGGGATCACTGTGGGTACTCTGGTCCAACATCCTAGAAAACATTGCACAGGATTGCACATAGACAGTTCTTGAATATCTGCAGTGAGAGAGACTCCACAACCTGTCTGGGCAATCTTCTTCCAGTG
The DNA here is from genome assembly GCF_000695815.1 of Acanthisitta chloris. Classification (NCBI taxonomy): domain Eukaryota; kingdom Metazoa; phylum Chordata; class Aves; order Passeriformes; family Acanthisittidae; genus Acanthisitta; species Acanthisitta chloris. The sequence goes on along the minus strand of NW_008664283.1, from coordinate 155,791 downwards.
CACAGTCTCCTGCGCAGTAAAGAAGTTTTTCTTCATATTCAGATGGAACTTCCTCTGCATATTTCTGCCCATTTCCTCTTGTCCTATTGCTTGGCACCACTGATAAGAGCCTGACTCTATGCCTTTGACACCTTCCCTCCAGATAATTATATACATGAATGAGGTCCCCTCTCAGTCATCTCTTCTAGAGACTGAACAGGCCCAACTCTCAACCTTTCCTCTTAAAAGAAATGCTCTAGTCCCTTAATCATCTTTGTTGCCATCCACTGGACCTGCTTCAGGAGCTCCATGTCTCTCTTGTATGAGAGACCCCAGAACTGGACACAGTACTCCATGTGAGACCTCACTAGGGCTGAACAGAGGGGCAGGATCAACTCCCTCAACCTGCTGGCAATGTCCTTCCTTATTCACCCTAGGAAACCATTGGCCTTCTTGGCCACAAGGGCACACTGCTGGCTCATGGACAGCTTGTTGTCCACCAGGACCCACAGGTCCTTCTTCAAAGAGTTGCTTTCCAGCAGGTCAGTTCCCAGCCTGTACTGGTGCCTGGGATTACTCTTCCCCAGGTGCAGGACCCTGCATTTGTCTTTGTTGAATTTCAGACAGTTCTTTGCCTATCTCTCCAGCCTGTCAAGGTTCTTCTGAAGGGCTGCTCAACACTCTGGGGTGTTGGCCACTTTTGTGTCATCAGCAAACCTCTTGAGGAGGCACTCTGTCTCTTCATCCAAGTCATCACTGAATAAGTTAAATAATACTGGACTCAGTATTGAACCTTGGGGAACACCACTAGAGACAGGTCTCCAACTAGAACCTGTGCCACTGATCACAGCTCTCTGGGATCTGCCATTAATACAGTTCTCAATCCAACTCATTGTCCACTCATCCAGTCCACACTTCCTGAGTTTGCTTATGAGGATGTTGTAAGAGACAATGTTGAAAACCTTACTCAAGTCAAGGTAGACAATATTCGCTGCTCTCCCCTCATCCATCCAGGTAGTATTTTCATCAGAGAAGGTAATCCAGTTGGTTGATCACGATTTACCTTTAGTGAATCCATGTTGACTACTCCTGGTCACCTTCTTGTCATCTATGTGGATTGAGATGGCCTTTGGAATGAGGCAACCCATCACCTTTCCAGGGATTGAGGTGAGGCTGACTGGCCTCACCTCACATTTGAACTACACTTTTGAACACATGTGGTGACTTCCTTCAAAGTCTATTTCTTGCAAGTATGGTACATTATAATTAACAATGGAAAGGAAAAAAACTATACAGTGTTTCAATGATGTCTTTCCTAGAGTATTGTTAGGCTGCACTGCTGCCTATATACAACTAAAAATAGTCATTCTAAGAGTTTCCTAAATACCTGCTGAGCTCTTAAGCATGGAATAATTTATTTCATATCATACTGATATTCTTGTATTGCCACAAGTATTTGTTAATTTTCTTCATTTGTTGTTTGGGGTTTTTTTTGCTGAAAAAATAATGCCTCTGAAGCACACTCAGAAAACAGTTTGCTTAAATCTTATGACAGTGATAACCTGCAGAATTCTTTCTGACACCATTCTTTAGTGGTTTTAACTGCTCAGAAGAGATGGCAACAGCCTTTCTATCATGTATGGAGATTATGATAACTGCTGAAAGGCAAATAGTGTTATTGGAAAACATAGAACAACAAAGGGAAAAAAAGTTCCCATCTGGAAAGACTGTTAGATCTTTGAAGCCTAATTCCTTTTTGATTTCATGATAAATATGGCTGTTGGTTTGGGGGGAATAAATTCAAATAAGATTTGGCCAAGATTGCTGTTATCTGAAGGCACTTGGCTGACTAGAGTTGCTTGATCATTCCAACATGCTTAATTCTAGTGTGCTTCAACGTTCTCATTTAAATATCTCTTCTCATCAATCATTAGTGCTTTCCTTCCTGGATCATTGAGAGCATAATACTTCATTGTGTCAGCTGAAGGTGTGCTGACCTACTTTTCCTGGTTAATTTCAAGGGTAGGATCAGATGTTCCATGGCTTTTAGTAATTGATCTAACGATAGAACTTTACTAGAGCATCCATGACATGGTCTGAGGGGCATTCCAGGCATCACTGACTTCAAGGTCATAATTGAAATGAAAAATTCTCCAATCAATTAGATAAGTTGACTGCATAGTCTGTTCTTGAAAATTTTTCTTTCAAAAACATATTGCTTTTCTTTGATAAAAATTGGGGTTTAATTCAGAAGAGCATGTTAAAGTTACCTTGCGGTATATAGCACTACTTTAAAGTTAGAATCATCTTTGCCATGTTAATTTCACATTAACTACCTAGAGCAAGTGGAAAAACATAGTGATAAGAGACAAGGTGTAAGACCAGAAAGGTGTAAAGGTGCAAACCCAAAAGAATCATCAATGACAAAAACCAGGAATAATTCGCTGTAGAAGGTGAAAAGAAATATTTCCAAACAAAAGAATCTCTCAGGAACAGACTTCTAAACTGCTAAGGAGGAGATACACCAGTCAGTTTGTACGTGCTTTCTTCTTATGTCACACCACAAAATTTGATTTTTCTGATCATGCTCTGCAGTGCGGTTTCATAAAACTTCACCTCAGTGTGCGCACTCCCACAGGTAGAGGACATACACATTCACTAGGCAAGATTCAGATCTGCCTGAAATTTTATTTTTTTTAATCATTTGGCAATGGTCTCATATTATTACCAGAAGGGGGAAATATCTGTGTTTCATATATATAACATGCATAATAAGAGTATCATAAAGACATAAATAAGGTACAAGTAAAATGAAAAATGAGGTGTATTTTGACATATTCTGAAATGAATAGATATTTAGCTGTTGATTTTCACCTATTTTTTATTATTCCAGATAATGCACATCATAGAGCCATGGAAAACAATTAATTCAAAGCCTCTAGATGAAGAATAAGTAGCACAATTCACACAGATAAGTACTTTTAGCTGTTCTTTTCCTTTATTAGTTTGCCTGTTTTAGAAAAATGATCAGGGTTTTTGACTAATAAAATTTGGTTTTTTCAGAATTAATATCTGCAATACTGAAGCAATATTTCAGCTATAGAAAGACAGCTGGCTGAACAATTATAATATTTAAATCCAATAATAATTATTTTATATAAATCCTTGCATAGAATATATATACACAAATATTTTTGTCTGTACAGAAAAATCAAAATATATTTGTTCACCAAAAATGTTAGTTTCCTTAATGAACAATTTCCATTGAAGACCATACTGAAAAAAAACCCCAAACCATTTTTCAGAAATCTACTGTAAAAAATTCAAAATAAAAGTTAATCTTTTCACAAATGTATTCATGATGTTTGCCTTTGAATAAAGTATTTAAAATTACTATGAAGAGTTTTCAGAACCAAAAGAATTTCAAGGTTCTACAAGTTTTGCTCATGCAGTCTGTTAATGGAAACAAAAGCTATGGCATATGTAACTAATCAAAACAGCTCAAGTTTCCTATACTTACAATACGATAATCCCCACAATCAGTTCACAAACAATCCTGTGGTTGAAATACAGTCACATAAAATTTGGTTTAATAACTCTAAAACAAACATTATATAAGAAAACAAAGCTAAATTTAGCACAACGTGCTTCATGTAGTGCATTTGAAATTTATTATATTATAAACACTATCATGAATTAGAAATATTTCTGGTTTATATACATTCACATTTTTGTGATGTCTTTACAGGTTACTCATTCACAGGTTTCTTACAGTAGACACTAATGAATAACATAAATGAGACAATTACCTTCCATTTTATTGAGCATTAGCAAAACAAGCAGTATCATCACCACCCAGAAGACAGACACATGTCAGTCTTAGAGCATTTACCAAGATTTTCTGGGGACCGACAGAGAGATATCGACGTCTGCAACATTTTCCTATGCATAACTGTCTGAGAGAAACAGCGAAAATAAAACAGACGGGTTGCCAGAGACAGGAAATGCTCTGGAAATGATAGCCCTGAGAAAGAATAATGGAGAACGATTGGTGGCAGTGGAAACAGGAACGATTTTTAAAGAGATAGTTTCTATTTGTGTAATTCCTACTGTATCTAAAGAAATAGTTTGTATATCTAAAGACCAGATCCATGAAGACTGAATGAGTTCTCCAAAGAAACATCTCCACAGAAATATCTGTCTCTGCTATATTATCCCCACTGGAGCAACCCTTAATACAGATACTTTTGGTATTTATCAGTATCTATCAGTATTATGACCCAGGTTAAGTCATGTAATTTTGAAGATGAAAACTTCCACTGAAAAACTACTCATGTGTATAAACTTAGCTACTTGTATACTTCTTCAGAAATTCCAGATACACGCCAACAAAAATTCCTAAAAATAGAAACCTTTCTTCATCAGCCATAGGTGAAGTAATCATAGTTCATTTTATGTAGAACATAAAATCCGTATTTAGCTGACTTCCAAAAGGTATCAAGCAGATGATACGACATCTTGACCTGCACTCTCTTTAAACCAGAGTTATTAAATATCTGATAATTTTTAGCATAAATTATGTTTTGACCTTCATAGTAACTGCGTAGAAAAATCAAAGAATCATGAAATGTTTGAGGTTGAAAGGGACCTCTAAAGATCATCTAGTCCAATCTCGCTGCTTACATAATCTCAGCTACAGCAGATTTCCCAGGACCCTCTCCAGTCAGGAGGAGAGACAACAAACTCTCTGGGAAGAGCATTTCCCTGTTTGACCACTGTGACCATTCAAGCAAATGTTGCCATTTGCATTAGTGACCACGTATTTCAACAGGACAATAGGAAAAATAGCTCACCAAGAAACAAAAATAATACACACACACACCTGTAAACAATTTACATGTTTTTCAAATTCCTTAAATGTGTTGAACAACATAGCAAAAATAAAGCATTTTCACTTCACTACTGAATGTCTTGCTAGTGGTTAGCAAGGGAACCTTACTAGCTCTAAAATATTTACATTCTGTGATTTTTTTTTAATGCTGTCAAATAGATCTTTCAGGAGAAGTTAATAAATATACCTTAAAATACACATCATTATTGACAGTATTGGAAATAGCATTGAAATAAATCTACAAGATGTCAACAAATTACTTCTGTTCTTGAAACTGAAATGCACTTTTATCCATCATCAGTAAAACCTAATGAAGCAGACAGAAAATGGAGATCCAAGATGAGTGGTTATAGAAATGGAATTCTCATCTTGCCTGGTCACCATATGTGCTTCTTCTGTACTTCAGCTTGGCTACTGCATAGGCAAGACAAATTCACAATTTTTTAAACATTGTCACCAGATTTTATGTCAACAATTCACAGCAATACATCTCTCCTATCGGTCATGGCTATGACTGGACTCAGTATCAATTTCCACCTATTTTCCAATGAGGACATCTTTGAGGTCTGCATTATTCCAACCCAGCCATTAGAAGTGTTACAAATTTTTGCCTCAGTCCATGCAGATGTGGATGCAGAAGACAATTTTCCACAAAACACCACTTGCTGAATACGTTAAGTATGTATACAGACAATGAAAAGAAATAAGAGCTTCCTTCCCAGCTGAATGTTTTGATGTCTTCAGCTGACAGGGAGGATGGCCTTCCAGAAATTTCCTTGAATCTCTGCCTAGGAGCAACACTTTCATCTTATGTTTATCATGAGCCAACTGCTTTCTCAGACTGCATATATCTTCCAGGCACTTCTATATAGTTATGGAACTGACACAAATCAGACTTTTAGAAATAAGAATAGTTTAAAACATACTTTTTAAATATTTAAGGAATGCATCAGGAATGCAGAAAAGGGGGGAAAAAAGGAAATAGGAATATGTTCTGGTAAAGTTGGCAGGATAAAAATTTAACCACAATGATTTTTGTTTAAGTAAGTGTCTCTTGCTGGTTTATTGGTGGGTATATATATTTAAAATTAGGCAGTGCCAAAGGCACTCTGTTTGTGTTCTTTGAAGTTGATACAACCAGATATAGTAGACTTTATGTTAGAAATAAAATATTTTTGCAGGAGAAACTGCTGCTAGCCAAACAGATTTCATTGTTCACATCCTGATTCAAGCTTTCTAGTGTAACCATCAACTTGTACAATTCTCACTGTTTATATCAGTGTGTACCTTCTGAGTTTTCTTTAAAAATATATGAAGACATTACTGAGGATCTGATTCAATAAAAAGTATGTCCAGACCTCCATGCCCTGGAAGCTCAAACAATGTTGCAAAAGCTGCAGAAATGGGACATATTTTCTATTGAATTGGGTACCAAGAATGCTCATAAGTTTTTTGTATTGATTTTTGTAACAGCCAGCAGTGAAAGACACAGACAATATTAGCTTCATCCACTACAGGCCTGTGGATTTCACTTTCTGGATGCAACAGGGCATGGAGTGAAAACACAACAACCAATTTAAAAAGAGAGTGCAGGGTAAGTTTTATTCAGCATAAAACCAAATCTGTACCTTACTATAACAAAATAGTTTTCAAGATAGGTATAATATGATTAACAAATGATTAGGCAATACACGTGTGGTCATAACTGCACTTCTTAAATGTTTTTACTTAATATTAGCACTGTATATTGGTGTCTGAAACTTATATAAAGAGTTAATGCAGCTCTGAATTGTAGAAATGAATAAGGCATTACAAGAAACTGAAAACAAATCTTAATTGTACAAAAAAATAGATCACTCAAAAGCTAAAAGCTCACATTTCTCAGCCCTTTAACCACTATTTTTCAACCTAAACTGTTTTGAGGTGGTTTTATGCAAGATAGACAAGACTACAGTAGCCATTCTTTCACCTCAATTGCAGTGGCTTTCTGCTAACAGCACCAACTAACCCCATCCACGTTTTCAACTTTCTAGAAGATTGCGTTGCAGCTACCAGAAACCCATGTAATATATTGCAAAGCTACACCAAGATCAGTTGTCTTATAAGTTAACCTGTGAGCATCAGCTGCTCATTCCCAGCCAGCTCCACTTTCTGGTTACAAAGCCACAACTGCATCTCAAATATGACCAAAATGATGCCTTACACAAAAATGAATTTAAGCATTTCAGATTTTAGTTGCTCAGCATCAATGGTAACACCTATGAACTATGGCTCCTGCCACTCTAAGCTGGATCAGTAACATGGCTGATGTGCTCTGTTATCTCCCAAGGAACAATGTACAACATAAAAAGATTATAAGGACCTTGTAAAATTGAACAGGGTTCTAAAAACTTAGAGAACTTGATTTGTGGTGTTTTTTTATATATGCTGCTAATAGGCAGCAAATCAAACCTGGGATTGTATAAAAGATATACATTTTTAATAATTATAAAATTGGTTTAAGATTCACATTATGGATTGTGAGACAAGAATAAAGCATCAACAAAAGCCCCTCTCCCTGCAATACAAAACCAAACTACCTTAGGCAGACTGAAATCCTATTTGCTTTTTCTAAAATTCACCCTAATAAGAAAAACATTAATTTAATTTTTCATCCAATACAAGGAATTCTCCTTTGATATAAATGCATGAAATCCTTGCTGTATAAGAGAAAAAACTAGAAAAGGTCTCTAATTTCAAGATTAACTTGTAAGGGGGACATCAAATGTGCATAAATAACCTTCATATTCAAAGTCTCTTAACACAATGAAGATATCAATAAGATTTTAAATCTGAAATCCCAAAATCTCTTTATGACTTCCCGGCAGTTTTACAACATCAGCCTTGAAAGAACTGGTATGAATGCTTATTAAGAAAAAGAAAAATGCACAGAAAA
>NW_008664283.1:113025-147956 GCF_000695815.1 Acanthisitta chloris | reverse complement strand
TCCCATAGTTTAGAAATGAGCACAATGTCAGCAAAAAAAAATGATCATGTTTGGCAATTGCATTTCTTTAAAATTGTTATGTTAATAGGGACCAGTTGCATTTTCTAAAATCCTTGAGACTTAAAACATGGTTTTACTCAGAGAACACCTTGATTGCAGCAGAATTAGAAGCAAGTATAAGATTACATACCTCTCTACATGTTGCCAGAGCTTTGGATTATTTTTTTCTAATAAATGTAGAAGATATTTTTAACTCCTTCTCCTGTTCAGAATTATTTGTGCATGATGATGTCAAGAGCCATGGCCTAGATACTAATTTTTCCTCTAGCTCAAATAAAAAAAAAAAAAGAAAAAAGGAAAAAAGGTAATCATTCATTCTGTGGAGTAAATATTTATAGAAAATAACTAATGCAACCAATTATTTTATTGTTTTTAAGACAACAGATACTTGTCAGATATTTGTTTTACTTCAGCCATATTTGCAATTAGGTGGCTTTGAAAATATGAATCTATATTCAATTGTAACATAACTCATATAAGAAAAGATCCTTTCAGTTTTTAAACTAAAGCTTGGCCATTCATGACATCTCAATCTCAAAATCAGTAATATAAATCCACTTTTTCAAATTTAATTGAATACTTGCTTGAATAAAACTTGGTTTATGTGTCAAAAAAATTTTTTGCCCATCTACTTGAAAACAGAAAGAGAATAAATCCACTCATATAACGTTTTATAAAATACATAACCTTTATAAACAGGTAATTCAACAACTGTAAAAATTTTGATTACCAGCAGGTTTTATATTACTAAATAAACAGAAATCCCACCATAGTATAGGACATTTAAAGTCCAAATTAGAGCTCAGATTCTTTGATTAACATTTTATATGTCATATGATTATTACTTGCATACAGACTTTCTCATTGATGTTCATGTGGATTAAGTATTTATGGTCACTGCTTTTTACTGCTCTAACGTCAACAATGTCCAGGCCTGTTACCCTTTATTACATACAGTCAGCTGATGTACTATATAGCCAGTGGCCCATGACAAAAATGGACTATACAATCAGAACAGTAAGAAAATCAAGTTGATACAACTAACAATTTTTGACATCTGATTTTGATGGAAATGGGACTATACATTTAAATCATCTGTATTCAAATACCTAAAGAGGAAAATTTATTCACAGTTTGTAACATCTTAAAAACTGCATTTTAAGAGTTAGACCAAGTTTCAGTATACTGTGAGGAAATTTTCAATATATGTAAAATCCAGTAATTTTCTACTTCGTCCTTTTGGACTTCACATTTTGTTTATGACCAATTCATGCAATCCTTCAAGGAGGATTGATGGCTGTGGGAAGAGGAGAGGTATCTATTCTTAACCAGAACAAGTCCCAAGAGGAAACTACTACAACTTCTAACACTTTATTATTGGTTAATTTGGGGACTTCTTTCACTCAGATGACATAGCTCGAAGGATGTCACTGCACAAATCAATACCTACTGCCTTACCATTGACGTGCCTGCTACCTTAAACAACAACAGCTGTGTCTACAATCATCTCTGAGTTGTTCAGGATACTAATTGTTGTAAACACACTACTCCTTCTAACAAATGGTCTGGGAAGATGTTGACCTCCTAACGCATACTTGAAGAACTTACTGCACACTCTCCAGTAGCCTTTGCCATTTCATTTTCTGTGTTTACTGTTTCTAGAAATGGTTTAACTCCCATTTAAATTAAAATCCAGCTATACCTTTGGCTTTATGTTGAAAAAAATATGAGATTTTAATTTATTAATAGAAGCAGATGCTTGCAGTTCTTACACCATATTGGGATTAAGAAGCAATGTGTTTTACACAGATTTAATTTTTTTTTTCTGGACTTTTTAGCCTAAAATGATAATCCATCTCTTTTTAAAGATTATATAGGAATGACTTTACATTTTAATTCTTCTAAGCGTGTAGTTGGAGACAGTCAATGAGCAGACCCGAAAGGAATGGGGATCTCTTGACATTAGGCACAAATTTCCCATTCATTGTTTAAAAAAAAAAAAAAGTTATAAATAAAGACCTTGCATTTGAGCCTCGCAAAATACAGAAAAACTGCTCAGCTTTGCTCGATAGGATATGACACTACTGAACTATGTTCAAGAACAATTAGCAGTTTCATCTGCATACAGCACAAGAGATGTGCTGCTCTGCCGCTCTGCTATTGTTTTTTAGCAGAAAGCAAGACATCTATCAGAGGTAAGACTGGCTTAAAAGATGATCACTGTTTAGCAAACAGGGTACCTATGTCTTAAAGGGAGTATTAGTGCTGCATTGAAAAGTGGTGAGTGAGTGAGTGTGGTAGGAGTGAATATTGGTTGCTGTGAGGTATTTTCATGGATTTTTCTTGTGGGTTCACTGGGATAGTTTACTGAAGTTAGCAATACAAAACATTCTAGTTTTCTTTACACCTCCCTAGCCAGGTTTTGCTGTCTGCTATTCCCTCTGTTCAGTGCACAGTCTCCACAAAGCCCTTTCCTCAGCACTTGCCCAGGGGCAACTGCTTTAACAACTGCCCTAAGTTCCTCAAGGGAAAGCTGGCTTTGACTGGACATTCAGGTGCAGTCGTATGTGCTGCTGTCACAGTCCTTCAAACATTAACATACTCTATCCCACTTTTCTATCCTGATTATTGCGCATAATATAGTTATTGCATTATTTCTTATTTTAAAAAAAATTATGCTGGTGAATTAAGGGAGTATTCACACAGTGGAGAGCATGGTAGGAACAAGTCCTGTACACTAATACTCCATATTAGAAACTTGCATGCCTACTGAAATATCTCAGATTTCCTGAATAAACCCTTGAAGATGGGTAAACAGGCTGTGGAAAAGGTAGATCCACTTTGTAAAAATATTTGGTATTCAAAGAACCTTTTTACAGTGACCCTCAACAAAAGGTCCAAATCAGCCATGTCTGACAAAGGATGAGAACGTCTGTCCTCACATGAATAAATATATATATATATGTATAAAAGTCACTTTCATGGTAAATCAAGGTCAAAAGATTACTACAGGTTTCTGGGCAGAGGAGCAGATAGCTCAATATATTAATAAATTATCTGGAAACAGGGATGGATAGGTTGGGGGAGAGAGGGGGGTGGGAGAAGAGAAGAGGTGTGAAGTTTAGTTAAAGTATTATTTAAGGAAATGAAGACACAATAGATTCAGAACGTAGAATCCTTCCAATACCTAGCCTAGTTTAGACAAAGCAAACTGAAGATTGTATGAAGTAATTTTTCTCCAGATTAAGATACATGGATGATAGAAAACAGTTGTTAAATTTCAGGAAGCCCTTGATTTTCAATCTAACACAACTAGAAAATGTAATAATTAAGATCTTCTAAGATCATTCCACCCTCGGCTATCCCACAGAGATAAGACAAATTTCCCTTCTCTTTATAGATTTGACATACTCCAAAACACAAAATTGAATGTTTTCTGGAATTCTAACTTAGGCTGAATTAGAGCCTCTCTGTACAATATCAATTCATGAATGAACTAGAAAATAGATTAAAAAAATGTTTGCACATCCAGTGAAAAAAAAAATGGAAGAATCAGGCTACTGTGCACTTTAGCAACTTCACTAAAGTAGCTGCACCTGAAGTGGTTTAGGGAACATGAACTGGAAGATGAAATCCTGATGCCAATGAAGTAGAAATTTTGCCACTGACTCCACTGCAGCTAGATTTATCCAAAGTAATGCAATCCCAATGGAAACAGACAAATCAGGAAAAGATGTCTGTAATATGAATTACAGTCAAACATGAACTACATGCTTTTGAGGAAGGTTGAAAAGGTCTTTCCAAAAAAGAACTCTGGAGTAAAAGAAAATTGTAGTAGTAGATCCTTGTTTCCTCCCTGCACCATTTAACAGCTAAATAAAGACAGTCTTTCAGGGCCAGGTTTGCTGAATGGCACAGCATTCTTCTAACTCTACTCCCTTTGGAAACAATCCATTGTCTTCTAAGCCAAAAGTTTCTTAAAAATTTCCAAAATGAGTATTGCGTCTTTTAAACATATGTTTGTTGTTGCTTAAATCAGAAACTAAGAGGGAACCATGTGTACTAAATTAAGTGTATCTGAAAACTAATACTAAGCTAAACCTGAAGTTAGTAACAGCATTTCTAACATTCTTCAAAAAAGTAAATAATTCATCAGAACTCTGAAATGGTGGAATTCTTAGAAGTTGCATTCCAAAGTTGAAGCAATGATTCTCAGCAATCTTAAGGTTGGCAGAGTTTTATTCAAGAAAAAAAGGAATTACTGCAGTTTATGAAAGTACAGTGCAAACAATGTAACATGTAAATTACACATTAATGACAGAGCACCAGCACACGGAAGAACTGAGGGTTCAGAAATGAGTGTTCCTTTATAAAATCCCGGTATAGCTAAAGATTATTATGCAGGCATTCACATTCACAAATTTTTATAGTAGAGGACTTAGAGAGACATTTAGCCGCCCTTGAGTGACTGCAATATTCAAAAGGTAGAGACTACTTTTGCCTGGTAGGTAGCTCGCTTTATTTTCATTTCCTGTTCAGGAGTGAGATTACTGTTTGGGGAGAGTTAAATCTATTTCAGGCATAAGAATCATTTATCCCTGGAGGTGCTGAGCTTCGATTAATAGCTCTTGGATTCTTCTTATTCATCTTAACTCCAATTTGTGCTGCTTGGCACTAAGGGTCCAGTTTGTTCCTTTCCTCATTTTCAGTTCTCCCTTCCCCCACCCAGCACAGTGCATCAGACAAACCTTTCACACTGCCACCTTAGTTTAGGTACATATTGTCATGTAAAGTTAATGTTCAATACATGATTCCTCAGTATTTCTCTCAGGTGGAGAGACCTACTGATACTACATAACTCATATCCCTTTTTGATGATAAAAGTCTGAAACAATGTTAAATCAGAAATAGATCTGCTCTACATGTTATTTTTTAAAGCTAGCCATAAATCAGAAATGACATCTGTTTCAGCATTTGATGCCTCCCGATTTTAATTTTTGTGCAATAAAATCTTGGCCCATGTTACAGATTAACCACCTGTAAAATTATAGTTTTTTATACTGAAGCCATTTGCAGCTGTAATACATGTACAAATTTAATCCAGAACTCTTAAGCCTCATTTATTTCATACAGTTCAGAAGCACTCAAATCAATTTGCTGAAAATCTGACAAATACTTAGGGCTAAAATCTACTCTGAGTGTATATCTCACACAAGAGGGAGATTTTGGATCATCTTTCATTTGATAGAAGCCTAAATAAGAAATCCTTAACACAACCCCTGCATTGTCACTTGCTTCAATTATTCCACACACTCACTGCCCACCTGTACTTTTCCTTAACCAGCAGAAAATTAAGTCATCAGCCTCAGAAGGAGTGGAGGATGACCAAAGGCCTGGCTACACCACCTTTGCTTATTTAGTTTGAAACATTCATTAATTAAATGTTCGGCTTACTTTCTGTTAGTCTAATGGGTTTGCATTACTAGAAAATATAAATCCTGAAAGATCCCTGCTATGTTCAGCCCTGTCAAATTAACATCAATTTGCCAAGATAATATGTATGTGCATGTAAATATATATACATGTGTGCACATACACAAACACAGCCCTAACCAGCAAATGGACATTGCATAGAAATAGAAATACCTGTTACTTCTGTATAGTACCTTGGAATTTCTGCCTAGCCCTCTAGCATCTTAACTTTTGATTCTTACTAACAGAGCTTGATTCACAGCATCTATCACTCCTAGGCATCATAAATACTTCTTTATAAGATCTACGGCCACTAATCTTCACAGCCACCACTGCCATCTTATTATCACTTCTGAGGCAGACCCTTCAATGGGAACAAACCTGTCTGCTAACTTTAGGAAATATACTGCAGACAGGAATGGGCAGCAGGGTTGCCTTAATGTGATATCTAAGGATCCTCTGGCTTAGTGGAATCCTCGACTGGCACAGAAAATGTAAAATTGCTTCCATACTATATGAAAGGATTGATTTGTTTATCTCTAGCAATACAATTGTTATATAAAATGAAGACAGTTCCTGTTCCCAGAGAGGTTTTCCATCTTTTTTTTAATGGATACTTTAAAAAAAAAGGAGTTGTAAGAAATTCTGAGATTATCATTTAACTAGAGGCATGGAAACCTGCTCATAAAAGAACTGGAAACACCAGAGTTGCTTTCAAAACTAGAAATGCAAATCAAACCAGTACTAGTTAAAAAATTCCAAATGTTTAGGATTAGTCATTTTAGAGAAATGCAGCATGTCAGATGAAAAATTAACACAATGAAAACATTAAAGGAAAAATATGACAGCAGAAGGAAAAAATAAAAAATGTGAAGAGGTAAATGAATGCATACCCAAAGGTTGCATGTGCAATCTTGCAATACATATACAAGGAGTAAAAAGTCAATGAGGATGAGCTGAAAAGTCCAAAATGTAATCAAAAGTGAGGAAAAAGGAAATACGAGGCATAAAACATCAGCTACACAGCAGTACTGAGAAGATTAGAAAATGAAGTTAAGAGAGAGTGCAAAAAATGATAAGAAAATTAAGGGTAGAAAATGAAAAGCAGATTGCATGAGGTTTTGAGATAAATCAGAATTTTTTAAAGTACATGGAGAAGAAGAGGTCAGCAAGGAGGAAAAGAGTAGGACCTCTCAGAAATGGGAAGTGTAATTTATTCACAGAAGAGGTAGTTACTGCTATCAGTTTAAACAAATCTTCATATCAATTTTCAGAAAGGAGGATATGGAATGAATACTAGAAAACAGTCATACTTTTTGCATTTGTTGGGTTATAAAGAGAAAATAATGAAAGAAATTTTATCATTCAATGGAAACTGATGAAGCAATTGTACAGTGTGTTCAACTGGACTGCCTGGATCTGATTTAGAGTAGGGGGTTTTGGAACAGGGTCCATGGTTTGTATAGCACTAAGCACAATAACAGCCGACTATAAACAAGTCATCAAGTTTGATCAAACTTTGAAAATAAATGAGAAACTGAGAAGTCTCAAACTAGAAAGGGGAAAATTTTCCTAGCATTACAAAAAGACTTTTGGAAATATCATCTTAGCATCTAAAAACAGGAAGAGGTAAATAAATCCAAAAATTTATATAATCCAATATATGATTATAAACTAACTTGGTAAATTTAAGTAACACTTAGAATGTATGTCACAAATTAGTACAACTGGTAATGCATCTGTAGGAATGAAATTAATAAGATCATTTTATATATCTAAAAAATGTTATTAATTACTGCTTTGTGACATAGAGCCCAGAAAACACTGTTGAGATCAATGAAAAAAAATTATTTTAAAATTATAATAATTTATTTATAAGTACTTTCATTATTGTTAACTTCCTTAATATTAAAGTATTTCTAAAAGTGTGGTGAATATCTTTATTTGCTATGAATTTCTATAATATTTTAGAAATTTGTGGCTGAATGAATAAAGAATCCCATTGCCTTTCAGGTGACTGCATTGACAAGGGCAGTGAATGAAGAAGTCTACTCACCAACAGTGATTAAGAGTAAACACCAAACAGCTGCTTCATTCAGCTGAGGAATTCATCTTTTCCATATGCTTTATGAAACGGCATGGAAAAACAATTTTGCATGAACAGAGAACAAGAAAAAACTGTGATCTTGTCTGGCTACCTTTGCCAAAGCAATAAATTCCTTTAGAGGGGATTTAACACCAGTCAGTAGTCACAAGTAATTGGTGGGATGCTAAAACACAAATACCAAGGTACACCTGTGAACATTTCTGACATTTTGTGTTGTATTTATATTGCCTTTTTTTTCCCAAAGCATCCATAGGATTGGAAAAGACCTAAAATATTTTTTTTGGTTTTTTTCTGATGCTTAAAGACCAGGAATTAAGACTTAAACAAACATGAATTTTAGCATTCACATAAAAAGTTTCATCATTTCTGATTTGATACATTCATCCTGAAAATATGTATTGACACAAACTCATCACAGGGGTTGATAATTTTTTTTGCTTCTTTATAACTTTGTCTGAAAACAGAAGAGCCTATATGCAATTTATGAAGCTTACAATCAATCACTTTTTAATTTCTAATTACTTCAGTTCCTACTTAGTACACATTTCCTAACTGCTCCTAGGTTCATATATTCAGGTTCCTCTGAACCAGCAGGTAAATATTCGCAAATAAAAGCAGAGAAAAAAAAAAAGAAAGCTGAAAAAACTAAATTTATTGAACTATCTAGGCCTTGGAAACATTTTATTTTTTTTTTTAGAAACACTAAGCAATCTTAATTTTGTTCCAGTGAGATGACTTCAGCAGGCTTACCCACGTATATCAAGAAATTATGACATCCTTGTGGCTTTTCTACACCAGTGGTTTTGAACTTTTGTAATTCTTTCTCTTTCAACTCTCTATTCCCCTCCACCGATCCTTTACACCTTAAGGGCCACTCTGACCTCTCCTTATCACTGGATCTTATTTGCTTATCCTTAGTATTTGTAATGGTTGTGCATCTCACCAAAAAGCAATGAAGCATTTCTTTAGAACAGAGAGGTCTGAATCTTGCGTACATCTTTTTTCCAGCTCTTCATTCTGGAAAAGTAACTTGACTTTTTCAGTAAATAAAAAAGTTTAATTTGTTGTGTTACCAATTACAAAAACCCTTAAATACAAAATTTAATTGCTGAACTATAAGATGAAAATAGCATGAAAGCAACAAATTGCCCAAATATCTGTAGTTTATTGGTATAGCTGACCTATTTCTGTATTGAATGAATATATTAGGAGCAGTCTCTCCACAGAAGAAATATTTAGGTGATATATATTCAGTGTTGTGGCAGAGTTGTATATGAAGGTTTGAACCTGGATGAATGCAGAAGGGGAAAAACTACCAACATCTACCGTTTCTGATCTTTGCCCCACTTTCTTCAATTTCCCAATTATTTCACCTGCTAGCAGTTTGGTCACATAATAGTAATAAGCTGTGCTTTCCATCTCATGGACTCTAGTAGTTTTGTTTTCTCACATGCTTTTTTTATTCTTCTTTTTCCAATAATATAAAGGCACTTTGTTTAGAAAAACACAAGCTACACATGAATAAACCCATTCATTGTTTACAAAACAAAAAACCCAAACAAACAAAACGATTAAATCTTACCCCCACTGTAATTCAGAACTAGTTTAAAATATATTTTAACATATCTAACCTAAAGGTGTTAAGAAACAATTTGTTAGGGTTACCCTTTACACAAGGTAGAATTCAATTTCATATTAACTTTCATGAGGCATTTCATTTTACTTAACAAAGCTGTTTAGTACCCAAGGTGTTCTTTCTGGCTTCTAGCTGCAACTCCAAAAACCCCAAATCTCCCATAAAAGAAATTAAATACCTCTCAGCTCTGTATAGGTGTCCTACACTACAGTACTTTAATGGCACAAGGTACTACAGCTTAGACCTAGCATTCAGTTGAGTGTTCACCCATTCAGCAAGCTCCTGCTCCAGGTTTTACTAGTTATACTGTGTCCACTGACTCCTTCAACTGTAATGGATGTTGAGGCAACTGGCATGAGGACACTCAACCTCCGACTGGATCCCAGCTGCAGTCCATTTAGATTTGTCATTTGGAAAGGGACGTGAATGCTTGATCTCATACATGAGAAAGCTGCCTAAAAGGAGGAGTTCTTTCAGTTGTTCACAGAATATAAAGCTCACTACTCTTGGCATCCATCCACAAATGAAAATGGTCAGTATGCTTGAGTCCAAAGAGCACAGTTTTCAGTAGACTCAGAAATCAAAGCCATTCTTTCTTTGCCAGAACATGTTACTCCATACTTACAAAAATCAAAGGTATGTTATTCTTTTGTCATTATTAGTACATGGACAGGTTGTCCATGATGTATAAAGCAGACACTTATTTTAATTTTTTGAATAGTGAGAATGTGTGGCAGGATACAACAGTAAAGCCTCCTTCACAGAAGAATCTTTAACAAGACACAGACAGATGATCTGCAACAGTACATCTGGGATAACAAAAAGGTACAAGTGCTTATTCTAATACCACTGTGATACTTGAATTTATATAATGATTCAAAGACATTTTTCAAACTAAGACATACTCAGATTTCTTTATTTAGTGTTGCAAGAAGACATGAAACCCTTTTTAAGCAGTGAGGCAGTTCCTCACTTTCCATGTTCAGTATCCTTTTCATATACTTGTCCTTTTTGCTCAATTGCTTTGGTTCACTGGCTTTTCACCTATTAGATGATTGCTTCTAATGTCCCAATATTTGTTATACATATTGCATTTCATGTACTATGACAAATAGATTCATTCACATTCAAAGAAACATTTAGTGAAATTAATGGTAGAAAATATATTTATTTGTGTGTATGTGCATGTTTACACATATTGCAAAGCTAATGAAAAATGCCCAAATATTTTGGATAAGATTTATTGAGAAAGTTGTGGGGAAAAGATTCATTTATGAATTATGATTTATGATTTTCTTTTTTTCTTGTGTTTGTTCTTGTTAAAAATAAAAAGCCATGAGAAAAGTAAAAAGTGACTGGCTGGCAAAAACAGATGCTTCTTGGAAACCAGAAATTATAGACAAAAAGTGAGAACTGTCAAATGATGATTTAAAACTTCTATAGCAAGTTAAAACCGATAGTAAAAGGTTTCACAGCCATATTATTAATAAAGAGAATGAGAGGGAAAAAAAGTAGGACTGCTTTGCAAGAAGAAAAGAATAGACATTAATGATAATCTGGGGAGAATCCTCAACTAAATTAACACTTTACTCTGTTTCCAATCTAGGTGATGATGTAAAACAGGTGGACATAAGGAATAAGAAAAGATGCAGATAAATGTGTCTTTCCATCTGAGTAGGAAAATCTTGACATGCACAAGTTTATGGGGCAGGATAATCCCCACCAAGAATTCTGAAGGAGGTAGCACATGAAATTGCAATTTAAGAAGCAAAGATGTTTAATAAATCTATCACGCTCAGTACCTGTGACATGACATAGGAAATGGGGTGTTTATTGTGAGGATGTAGCAAAGGCATCTTGGAGCTATAAAACCTGGAATACAGAACTTAAACTGTATGTACAGCCAGGGAACTCTTGGAAGAATAGAAACAGAATTACACAGGTAAGAGGTAAATAAGATTGAATGCAGCAAGGGTGCACCTAAGGTAAATCACATCACATTAACTGGATTATTTTCTTTGATAAACTCTGAAAAATGTAGTAGGTGTAATCTGTCATATAATAATAGAATGCTTTGGGTTCGAAGGGACCTTAAAAATCATTTAGTTCCAAACCACCTCATGTGTGCCTTCCACTACACCAGGTTGCTCAGAACCCAACCTGGCCTGGCCTTGAACATTTCCAGAGATGGAGCATCCACAACTTCTCTGGGCATCCTCTTCCAGTGCCTCACCACTCTCACAGAATTTCTTTCCTTTCTAATACCTCATCTAAACCTACCTTCTTTCAGTTCAAAAATATTGACCCTTGTTCCATCACTACATGCCCTTGTAAAAAGTTCATATCCAGTTTTCCTACAGACATTTAGGTACTGGAAAGGCACAATTAGGCCACCCTGAAGCCTTCTCTTCTCCAGGCTGGACAATGCCAACTCTTTCAGCCTGTTGTCACAGGAGAGGTGCTCCAGCCCTCTAATCATCTTCTTGGCCACCTTTGAACTTGCTCCAGCAAGTCCACGTCCTTCAAGACCAGCAAAACAGTTTATACCATAATACACAAGAAATCCGGTTAAACCATAGTGGATAGGATTTAGAAGAACTCATCCATAAGTAAGAACCTGTCTAATCCAGGTATAACAATTTGGCAAGATAGATTGGACATTATTAAATGGGTTTGTCCAGGGTTCTGTGTTTGGAAAGATCTTTGGTAATATTTTGCTATTAATATTTTGCAAAACTGGAGGCATGCTAACAAAAGTAGGTGGAAAGGCCTCATCAAAAGCAAACAGAAAATCATTGAGGAAGAATGAGATGGACAGAGGATTCCAGCTAGATTTGAATGGTGCCCGAGAAGCCACACTCATCTGCCCACTAACTCTTAAGGAGAAATCAGCTGAAGACAAGTGGTAGGAACAAAATTTCTGTAGCTACTGACATATCAGAATGGATATGTACAGACACACTTCACAAGGCAATGCTTTAGGTAGTAACTTCATTTACTCTAAATGAACAAGGACTCATACCACTGGAACAACACTGTCCTTAGACTCTCCTGTTCTAGTATGAGCATCCTGTCAGTCCTCAGCCAGATATATTCAGAGAAAGCAAATTCCCAGAACAAGAATGGGAGCAGAGAAGAATACTTAGAATGATTATCAGACTAAATAATAAATAAAGTGTTTTTTTCAGTCAAGCAAAATTACTGTGACAGTCAAATATACATCTATAGGTATATCAGTAGTGTAAGTATAAATGGAAGAAAACAAAATAATAGGTTAACAGCAAATTTAAAGCATTTTTACGAACAGTTTAATACTTAATCCATATAGTAGCATGAGAATATATTGAATAGCAGAGGAGGTCATAGGCACTATGCAAAATTCTTTTTAACAACCTTTTATTCCTTAATTGTTGCAACCACAAAGATATCCCAAATAAAGTAACTCATGCTAGAAATAAATTCATGTATAACATAACAAATACCTAAATAAAAATCAATCTTCTGGCTAAGCATTCCTGTTAAAATTTTTAAAACACAATATTAATTAATGATCAAATGTCTACAAGATGGGTCACCTTCTAGTTGTTGCTTTTGGATTTGGGAAAAAAAATAAAAGGGAAAAAAACCCAAGAGTTAATCAGAAGGCAGGCTTTGGTTATCAGACTACAGGTTACTGCCTGCATTTCCATTACACAAAACTACAGCCCCTTAAAATTTATTAAATCTGATTAATTAAAGTAAAATAATTCTTTAAAAATAAATGAGCATTCTATTGTTAATGTGACTGTTTTTATTCAGCATTATGATAAAAGTATTATCAGAGAAAGTGGTTTTTTGTTTAATTTTTATCTGCTATATTTTCAAATTTAGAGGCAATCACCTCTTCAGTGACAGAAAAAAAAAGTGGAGACCATAAAATTTCTGACAGAAAACTATATATGTATCATATCTGATGTAGTAGGGTTTTGCATGTATATACCTAAGAAAGGAAAGAGGTGAGAGGTACAACAGAAGGAGGTGCTGATCTACTGGGAAGCCAAGAGAGCTGACTGATATAGTGCACTTGACAAGTCACTTAATAGGAGCACTGCTATGTAACACTACAGTGATATGTAAGACTGCACTTAGCTGAAATATGTAACACCAAACATGTCCCTGGAAGTGACTCCTTGGCTATCAGCTCTTACGTTCTTCCAGCTCTTACAGGCAGCTAATCACAAAACAGCAATGTTGTTTGGTTAGTTGATATCAGTCATTTCAACACAAAGGACTTTTAGGATCTAGTTCACAAAGAGTCTTTACATTTAGAGTGGAAATTTTTATCATAAAATTAAGTCATAGTCTGCTAACACATCTGCCTATAAGATACCATAAATCTCAGAGTCTGTCTGGTAGTATTGCTTAGAGATGCTTTGGCCTGGATTTTCAGTCCCTGATTGCCATAGGATTTGGCATACCAGTGGGAATGCAAGGTATCAAGCAAGCAGAAGGGTTGTTCCTGAGGACTCTCATTTCATCCAAGTTGCACAGATTTAGTCAAGGAACAAACAAACTCCAGATGGTAGGAAACATAGCAGCCTATCTCTGATTTTTATTTAACAGAAGTCTGCACAAGATGCCAAACAAATTACATATTTCATGACAATTTTACATCTAAAATAGGGAATATTTTCTTCTTCTTACTTCAGTTCTGATTTACACCTTCACCAGAATGTGACTGCAATATTTTCACCACAGATTAGTTCTCAGCTGAAAATCCACATCTGTAAATTTTGCCTCCACTGGTCACCTGAGACATCCAGAACAGAAAACTAAGATTTTCTAAGTGAGTGAGACTTTGGATTGCATTTTGAATTCAGTTACTCCTAGGGCAGAGAAGGAGCTACAAGGGTACTTTATATCAGATATTAATATGATTTTTAATGTTTATATAATTTAATCTGTTAGAAATTATATACAGATTTAATTTCAGTAGAATTTTTGAAAAAAAAAATAATAGAATCAATTTCAACTTAAATATTCCTGTCTGGTACCAAAGAAGGAAAAGAGGAAACAAAACTTCCCTGTATTTTCCTCAATGTTGGTCATTCACACCAGACCACAAGAGGAATATAAGATTCCATATAATTAATTTAAATTAATACTGAAATGGGCAAAGCTTGTGCAGAACAAAACTGTTAAGGCATTCAGGGTATCACACCAATGCCAATTTACTGCAAGACAAAGCAGAGAAAAAGTCTGAAGATACAACCACTTCAGATATCCATGTACCACACACAGTGTCCTTTCTGAAAAACTTAGTAAGAGAAGTCAGATATACAGTGCAGTTAGAAAATCAATTAGAAGAATTAGTCAAGGGACAGAAACAGAAATATGCATGAAGTTTAAGAAAAAAATTAGTTCTTGCATTAATACCACAGATAAAGATGTTGGATATGAGCCAGACATTTGAAGGAACCCTTCAGTAAGAATAAATTGACTATCACATTCACCTGAAATTGTGTCAATGAAAGTTCCCAAACAGAAAGAATGAAAAAATAATTGTGATTATCAGTCCAAGCCCTTTCCTTTGATGAGATCATTATAACAGAGGTGGAATTTATGCCCCTTTATTTATTTTTTAAATAATATTCTAGAAAAACAAATTATAGTGTTAGGCATACATCCTACCTAAAATTACTGTTCAGCTTAGTCTTTACTGTAGAAAACCTCTCATTGACAATGAGAGCAACAAGAACAGCAAACACTTTACTTTCTGCCAAGTATTTGGAGGATTGAGTTCTTGATCAAAAAAATCTAATTGTTAGAGCAAGAGTACACAGTCAGAGAGATCAACTCTATTTACTTTTATATAAAACAAAAAAAATATACCTCAAATAAATCTCTATTTAAATATAAGAAAATGTTCTTCCTAGCTATTGGATTATAAACAATATGAGTTCTGATCATTCACCCTAAAAAGAGCTGGCTTAATGACATTAACACTTCTGTAAAACCAAGCAGCAATTTCATAATGGCTGAAATATTACATGCTGTTTTTCAACTAGAGTGAATCATTCCCTACATATTTTAAGTTACAATAGACTCAACTTGATGAAGTATGTAATTTGAAATTCTTAAGTTTGTAATTTGAATGATTACTTTGTCTCACTGTAAGCTGCTTAGGCTTTTTCATTTATAAAGCTGAAACATTTGGCTACACAAACATGGCATCAACATAACTTGTCATACAATCCTTTGATTTTTAATCATCTTCTACTGATAATCTAAATGATGATTAGTCTTGTCTCAGTGATTTCTTTGCTCTTCTAATACACATTTGTATTAATCCCTACTACATATTTTGATTTATTCTTAATTTTTTTTTAGAACTAGACCATATTACAATCCTTTTTAAAAACAAAATGATTAGAGAATAACATTTTAAACGTACATGAAATTGTGAAAAAGATTTTGTGAATGCCAGATGTTACACTTAGTGCAGAAAGGCACATTTAAAAAACAAGTGTGGCTTAATGCCATTAGTTGGAAGGACTGAAATTAAAATCTTTGAAGGCTGTAGAAGATTAAAATATAAAGATTACTTCCTTACTTTACTGCAGTACATATACAATATGCATCTTATCATCTTGTCTCAACATATACAGAAATTTTGCATTATTTCCTCACCATTCTACTATCACAAAGTTCTAGGACTTTCTGGAAATAATTCAGGGCTTTTTCTATTGTCTGTCATTTTCAGTGGCACTGTCAATTGGCAGTATGGAATATCAGAAAATCTAACAAAGTGAGAGGCTCCTGGGTCTCAAACATATTTAAATATACAAGCTTACTACTGGTAAGGAGAGATTTAAATCATGTCATATACAGCTTGATGCAGACATTAACAAAGAATATTGTAAGTCTCCCTAAAAAGGCATGGAGTATCCAGTACTTTAAATTTTGTCATTATGCACATGCTAGATATAAAGCTTGCTACAGAAAAGAGTTAACTGAGTCTTGTCTATTTTAAGTAGTACAACTTTGCTGGAACAGTCATCATGTAAATTATGTGAAGAAACACTCCACCTAGACAGAGAGCTGCAGAGCAGCTGATCCGAGGCATTCAATCTCTCTATAGATTTCTTTAGGGTCAGTGTATCTGGACAAATGGCTTTAAACACTTAAGTTACACTCACTATACTCAAGTTACTCACAGTGATAATGACAATATTTAAAAGAATACAAAGAGCATGCAGGAGGACAGATGCATATGCAGAAAGCAGAGATACGTAGTAAAAGTAAATGCAATACCTACAGTTCTGCAGTAACACCCTAGAAAATTAGCCTCTTTGGATTCTGGATTCTGCCAATGTGTCAGCTCATCTCTGAGCACTCAAATAACCCGATCAAGGTATTTGCATAGCCACCTCCATGAAGTAATATTGGCAATCATCAGAAAATTGGAAAAAAACCCAAACTTACAAAACCCCCATAAATTAGTCTAAAATCGGTACAGTTGCAATGGAGAGAGGCAAACTATTTTGCTTTCTCAAGAGACCAAGATAGTGTGAAGCTTGAACTGTGAGCAAGAGAATACAGAAAGTGGGCAACTTTACGCTGCAACTCCATAGGATGATGCAACGCCAGCGAGCTTCGAGCAAGCTTTCAAAGAGCAGGACTGAAGTCAGTTTGTCTGTGACAGAAACAGATTTATACAGTCAATGATAGAAAAGATAAGATTACGAGCAAAGCTGGTGAGGAGCCTGTTGTGGTCATTAGGCATTAGAAAGAGAAGGTCAGAGGATTTATTTCAGAGCGGAAGGTTCCAGAATAGATGATGAAACACAACGGTAAGAAATACAGGTACATTGCCAACTGCATGACCAAGAAATGAAGTGAAGGATCAGAAGAAATAGTTAAAAAATGAGAGCAAGAAGGAGTATTTCATTTCTGAATGGCTGTCCAGAAAAGCAAAGACTTATTTAGGAGAGAAGACTGCAAATAAATCAGTAGAAAAACATGAAAAGAGGTCACATAAGGGATTTAAAAGGACTTTCTTTAAAGTTGCTTTTCCTAAAAATTGACCAACCTTGAAAGTACTTTCATTTTCAAGTTTTTTTAGTTTGATAATCCTTCACATTCTTCCCCCCAGAAGTAATTGGATTGAAATTTGATTCTTTTGCATACAAGCACAGGCACATATAGATATGGAGGTGCTCAGTAGTGACTCTACCAGTGGACTGTGTTCTCAGATGAGCTTAAAATAAGCATGCATTCCCATATTTTCCCTACGAACTAAGCAACTGAAATTTCAGAAAGAGAGCAGCTTTCATGTCTTGAACATTCCATACGTACACTTTTTCTGTATTTCCTCATTATTTTTTCTTTAAATAAATAAGACAACTTTGAACACGTGTTCTGGTTGAGACCTGTGTCTTCTAGTCATATCTGTCAGGTGTCCAATGTTTCTTTAAGACAGTTTTCTCTTACAAAAATATAGAATCTTGAGGAAAAAGTATCACAGGGAGGCATTTTTCCTTTTTTTTTTAACAGAGATTTAGAGTAATTTTCCAATATTTATAAATATTTTAGATATATTGCCCACAAATTTCCCACAATGGTGCTGGGAGAGAGGTGAATATGCCCTTTGTAGCTGGTAGACAAAAATACTCACTGAGTGATATGGTGAGGAGGAGGAAGGGAACAAATGAGAGTTGGTGTGTTTGTGTAAGCAACCTTGTATGAAATCGAAAAACACCCACAAACATCACTCTGAGGGACAGAGATTTTGCAGAAGGCTCATGTCAGGAGCTCTATTCTTTTGCAACACTATATCTTGTGCTAGATGCATATTTAGGCATATCTAGTGAGAGGCACAGTGATCTTCATGACATTTTTCCCCATACAAATCTACCTCCAATTCTGTCTTCCAATTCAATGTGAGAATAAAAACCACAAGGCAGAGGGAGGTGCTGCAAAGTTAAATTTTCACAGAGGGAAATTCCTCTGTTTCACATCCTCACTTTTCCTTCAGACAAGCCCATTCCTTGGATACTTTTGCATACTCCTTGTGGCCTTCTCCTCAAGTATCATTTCCATAGAGCATCCAAGGTTTTCCCTCCAGTTCCTTTTGCAAACCATGGCAGAACACTTCAATGCATGTTTCAAAGATCTTTCCTTAGCAAGGGACAGACAACTTCTGGATTGTGTCCTCTGAAGTATACTGGTCTAAAGAGCCTTCAGAATTTATGAGTCAAACCTGGAAATCTTGTGACTCAAGACAATCTCCCAATAAATATTACTAGGGTGGTTACAGTCACTTTAGAAAGGAAGCAAAGAAATCAACCTATGCAGTTTCTTTCAGTTATTTTCCACCACATATTTAGCACTTTTGTTACAGCCAACTGGCATAAAAGCCTAAATTTAAAATAAACTAGAAGCACAGACACTGCTTTCACAAAATATAGAAACTAGCACCAAAATAAGCTCATAAATAGAAATCAAACGAAGATTCAGAAGAAAAGAATCCAATAAGTTAACATACATACACATAGCATAGGTTTGAGGAATGCTGTGACCTCAAACTTTTACTAGTGATCAAATAATCATGTAGAATCTGGTGCTCATCCTTATTAATACACTGGCAATGCATACAGTTCTTAAAGCAGAAATAAATAATAGTTGTACATCTCTTACCTACTAAGAAAGTCCAAAATGACTCTAGTGTAAATTGGGATGTGCTCTAGTATATACCAGCACAGATACTTTGATTTGAGGTTTTTGAATGGATGAATGTACTATTTCATAGACACAAGGCCAGGAGTAACTTCGTAAGACTGCCAATGCAAGTGTTCTTCCTCTGTAGAGCTCTCCCAGGGCAATGACCCTAATCTAACAAAACATGTAAGTAGAGACCTAATTGTAATGTCAACAGAGCTACTCATCTGCTTAAAGTTAACCATATGCTTAAGGGTTCTGCTGACCAAGCATTGTATCATCTTACTACTACTGTTCTTTAAAAGCAGTGGTCAGAATCTCTGGTTAAACCTACCCATGTACTGAGATTTTCTGGCTCCTGATCACTCAAATGAAAGCACAGGAAAGCCTATATTACTAACCAAATGCAGGTGATCTCTTGCTGTATAATCATTCTTAATCATTCCATTCCATTAAGTTGTTCATAAAGCCCACCTCTTCCAGTTCAGTCACTGAAACTCTGTATGCTTAGGTAACACCCAGGGTCCTCTGAGAAAGTAAGAAAATTCAGCTGAATGAAATGTAAGTGCATAGTTATTTTTAAGTCATACTATTCTATAGAAAGTAAAATCACAAAGACAAAAAGTATTTACAAAATTTACATATCTATTCTCTTACATTACTTTATGGTTTTGTTTGTGGGTTTGGGTTTGGTTTTTTTTTTTTTTATTCTAAAGAGGCTATTTCTAAAGTGGAAACTTGTTCTCCAGTTTTAAATGCTTTAACAGAAATTAAAAGTTCTTAATAGACATGGCCAAAAATAATAAAGATTTCTGTGATATGTTGCAGTGGATCAATCAAGACAAATGTAAGTGACTGGAGTCATAAAAAGACCTTGGTATGAAACTAGTAAGAAAGACTGCAACTTGAAATATCACAAGAAGACAAAAAAATGAAACAAGAAAAAGAGAAAGATATATACTGTCATAGAAACTGATCCTTTCACCTATCAGAAGTCCATTATATCCTTTGGACTATATGACTTCTTTGGCTATAGAAAACAAAAAAGTAATCTTATAAACCTAAAGAATTTATAGAAACTATTCCAAGTGTGACGTTTAAACATATTCCTTCACAAGACTTAGTGCCATTATCAGTTATGAGAAGAAATTGAAATCTTTCAAATCTACTGCGTATAGAATCATACATTTGCCATGTTTTAGGCATCTTACCAAGAAAACATTTACACAGTGAATACCAATAAACCCACTAGTTTGCAAAATGTCTGTCTAGTGTAGCAGTATATAGAAGTGGGGGTTAGGAAAAAACAAGAGGGAAAATATTAGTAGTCATCTCATGATACATTAATAGTCTTCCTAACGCAGGCACTACTGTCTTTGATGGACAATTTTAAGGATTTAATTCTGCATATTAACAGATAAAGCAGAATAGAGTAGGATTCTAAAAAGTCCATGCCGGTCTCATTCTTACTCTTGGAACTCTAAAAAAGGGAAAAAAAATAATAACACAGAACAAAGCATAATATTGAACAGTGAAGATATTAATATATTGTTTATTGCTGTTACTAAATGCATTTGTTCAACACATTTTATTCAGTTTCTGCTTAAATTATATTGATCGTAGTAAGTATTGTATTGTGCAATTCTTTTCCCTGTATCAGCACTAAATAATGCAAGAGTTGCCATGAAGAGGTCTAATCTTACATAATCTATTTTTTATTTTCTACATAAAAAATAAGAAGAGAAATAATTTCCTTTCAACATGCATATTTTATGCATTCATAGCAGGTATGATGGAGATTTTTTAAAACAAATATTATTTCTTAAGGTGCATCAGGCCAAGATGCTTACAGTTGAACTACATAAAAATAGGCTGTAGCACAAGAAGAACATTCACTTAGTCTTGGTATAAACTTTAGTAAAAGAAAACAATTTTCCATAGACAATATACCATCTGTCTCCAAACCATGTGAAAAGAAAAGCTTTTAAAATCCAGCCGCTGCTAATGTGACATGTTGAAACATTAATCACCCCCTAAGGCCAGTATAATTGTAGCTCCATGTTAATTACCTAACAATTAACAGCAGTAATTTCCAAGGGGCAATCAATGAATTAGCTTGTGATTTTCCCACAGACTTCAGTCCCATACTGCCAGCCTGAATGCATTTCAAACTCTGAACCATGGTTCATCACTGACACTTCTGGTGTATGAAATAAAAATTCATTTGCACTCTCACTAATTAGGCTCGATTATATCCCTATGTGTATTACAAACTCTATTCACTTGCACAAAATCTCTGCCACAGGCATTTTTCTCCATTTAAAAATTCGTTTTCTATTAAATTAGAAGGTCACCTAGCAGGAAAATGTACTAATCAAGATTTTATCACTAACGAATTAAAGGGTTTTAATAAGCAAGTTTAATTAAGTTATCCTAACAAGTGATAATGGCTATCTCTAACCTATCTGAGTGTTTATGCAAGTCTAGGTGTAGCATATGCAAGGCATATATTCACAAAGTTTGAAAAACATACTATGTATATGTACAAAAATAATTACAAATTAAAATATTCTCTTTAAACGTCCTCATGCTTCTTTTTCCTCTACTTTTTTTTTACACTTCTGTACAAAATTTGTATCTACACTAAGATTTCTGCCTGCTAGTTCCTTTAAAAATCATATGGCTTGGTCACATAATCCTGTGGTAGACTCAAAGACATCTTGGTTGAATAGGATGTTATCACCTCCTACTGTCAAAGAATAAACCTGCTCTTGGTATGCATCAGTGTTAATCTGCTGATTATTATCTATTAATATAAATAGATCAAGATGTCATCGTCTTAATTCACTATTGCTATGAACTGTTATTCTTTAAAGATTAAAAAATTAAGGACTGGGTTTACATCAAGTACTATTATGATTTCCATTTAACTATGTTTTAACTATGTTTATGTTTAGCAAGCATGAAGAAGGGCAAATTTTGCAGCTAATCTGTTCAAGAAGCCAGAGTGGAAGGAATGAATACATTACACTTTCCCTCATTAGACTTAATCAGAATTCCAGTAGTTTCACCTTTGTTTGTGCAGGGAACAAAAATGTGAATCGAATGCACTAAATCTGCATCTTTGGTTTCAGGAAAGATATTGGAAATGTGACCTATATTCCACAGGAGACAATGCACTCCGGTACAAAGGACTACCACATTTTCTCTCCCAATTACCTTGCCTCTCTCAGCCCTTCAGGAAAGGATGGCTTGCTAAGCCAAAGGGAAAACACTCATCCTCCTGCTCCTTTAAGTGGTTCATTAAAGAGCTGTAGTTTTGAACCAGTAGAAATCCAACATCTTTTCTATAACAAATATGTACTTTCCATCCCAGCAGGCATATTTTTGTTTGTAGACAATCCTTCTTGGGTTACCACCCCCTTTGGTAGATGCAGTATGAGGCACCTCCCAGCCAGTGGAGATGCATGTGATGAGCAGTTCCAGGTTGACAGTATGATGGCCCTTCAGCTGCTTCCTCTTTCCCGCTTTTTCCTAGGCACTGTCTTTGCTTAGCTATTCCAAGGGGGTGAGGGAAGCCCTCCTCCTAATAAACCCAGTCAGCAGGTTCACTGAAATTTAAGTTTGGCTGAAAGTGATATTCCTCTAAATTTGAAGCATCTGAAAGAAAATTTGAGGATCCCTGTCAAAAGTTCCTGTGATTAGACCCACTCACAGTTTGCACACATGTCTCTGTGATAGACTGTGAGAATTGTTTTCACTGAGGAATGGGAGGCACCTTTCATGTCTTTGGTGAAGAATCAGACTAGGAAAAATATCAACTCCATTGCATTTTGTTCCTTGTTTGTGAGGGAGAAACTCACTTGTGGGGACCACCAGATTGCTCTTACCCTATGGGAGTTTGCAAAAATCTTTGGCCTAAGTCCTGGACTGTGCTCAAGAGATCTGTGGAGAGAAGCTAGACCAGATCATGTGCATGGAGTTCAGGCAGAAGCAGCACAACAGTCGCTAGAAGGCAGCTGGCACATACCATGTGCAAAGCTGCAGCTCCATACCTGTTCTCCCTGCTACCCTGCAGTGTAAAAAAAAAAAAAAAGGTTTTGCAGACATATGCAATAATCATAGAACAGTTTGTGTTGGAAGAGACCTGAGAGATCACCTAGTTTCAACTCCCCTGCCATGGGCAGGGAATCCTTCAACTAGGTAAAGTTGCTCAGAGCTCTGTCCAACCTGGCCTTGAACACTTCCAGAGACGGAGCATCCACAACTTCTCTGGGCAGCCTATTCCAGTGCCTCACCATCATTTCAGTAAGGAATGTCTTTCTAATATACAATCTAAACCTATCCTCTTTCAGCTTAAAGACATTGTCCCTTGTCCTATCACTGCATGCTCTTATAAAATGTCCCTCTTCAAGAAAGATCCTTTCTAAGCCTGATCTTTCTCCAGCCTCACAGTCAGACCATATCCATCTCCTATTCAAGAGAACACTGTTGGGATTGGAACCCACAGCCCTAGGTTTTAGTGCCATTTATTCTTTTAGATGTCTGACAGCATTCACTTGATTCTTTTGTTGGCAGTGCTTACTGAAGAGACCATGGAGATTTGTCACTCTCTCAGAACCACCCCTGTGCTGGTTTGAGCTGAAGTAGAGTTAACTTTCTTCACAGTGGCTAGTATGGGGCTGTGTTTGGGTTTTGTGCAGAACACAGAGTTGATAATGCAGAGATGTTTGTGTTACTGCTCAGCAGAGTTTACACAGAGTCAAGGCCTTTACTGCGTTCCGTACTGCCACGCTGGCAAGGAAGTTGGGGATGCATGGGAGACTGGGAGGAGACACAGCTGGGACAGGTGACCCAAAGTGACCAAAGGGATATTCCATACCATATGACATCATGCTCAGTATATAAGGTGGGAGGAAGAAGGAGGAAGGGGGGACATCTGGAGTGATGGCGTCTGTCTTCCCAAGGAACCGTTACGCGTGATGGTCCCTGCTCTCCTGGAGATGGCTAAACACCTCCTGTCTATTCGTTGTGTTTGTGTGCCTGTGTTTGCAGCTTTTGCTTGCCCTAGTAAACTGTCTTTATCTCAACCCATGAGTTTTTTTAGCTTTTACCCTTCTGATTCGCTCCTCCATCCCATGGGTGGGGGAGTGAGTGAGAGGCTGTGTGGTTCTTGGCTGCTGCCTGGGTTTAAACCATGACACACCCCTTATAAAAGCTACCTGCTTTTTTAGAAGAGGTGAAATTGAGCCAGAAAAAAACCTACATAAATCAGCAATCCTAGCCTGTACATCAATGCCTCATCTGAACAAGTCCTGATGGATATTTTTCTAATATTCCTTTCTTTAAAGACAACAATGGAGATGCCACAATCTTCCTCAGCAATCTATTCCAATGTTTAGTTATTACATTCATTAGAAAGGTGATTAAATTGCCTGTTCTTTGTAAAACACCCTTTCTGTGCAGATATTGTCTCCTTCACTTCAGAACCTTCAAACCTTCTCTTCTCAGTTTGTCCAAATA
The DNA here is from genome assembly GCF_000695815.1 of Acanthisitta chloris. Lineage (NCBI taxonomy): Eukaryota > Metazoa > Chordata > Aves > Passeriformes > Acanthisittidae > Acanthisitta > Acanthisitta chloris. The sequence continues at coordinate 123,459 of NW_008664283.1, read as the reverse complement.
ATTTCCTAAAGAAATAGATGGATTTACAGTTGCGATAACATTTCTAATCTTCATCTCCTTCTTCCTGGAAATATGGAACTCTGGTTTCATATTTAAGTAGCAATTTTCTTGCTGTGACATTTGTAGCCACATTTCCAACTTGGAAATTTATGTATATTAGTGGTATGAAAGATAAGACGCACAATAACAACTTGCAATGTATACTTTTTAAAAATACAGTATTTAAACTTATCTCTTGACTTTCATGTATGTGTGAATACTCATTTACTTAAGGCTGAAAATGAAAAAAAGCAAAACTATTCAAAGCTTCATTTTCTTGCCACAAAATATGACAGACCACCTTAGGCTGTATATATATTTGACTTTGGTAACTGTTCATGTTTGAACTCAAGTTCCTCTGGCTGAGTGATGGAGCCAATAAGAATAAAGTTTTCCCACCTGGAAAGAGAATTCCCCAAAGGATCACACCTCCACAGGGAGCCTGGGATCACTCTCCAGTCAACCTGACTATATATTGGTCACCTTCTCTCATTATATGGTCTTCTTTAGTAGACAGCTAGGATTTTGTTCCTGATTTTGAAAAGAAACCCATAAAGTTTCAAGGAAGCATACAACACTTTTTCATCTAGTCCAGAATTAAGCTGTACACAGTAGATAGCAAGAATAAGTGCCTTAGTACTATGAATGTACCGGTTTTAGTTGTCCCAGGCTGCAGCTTTCTAATGCTTCCCTTTAGAAACTAATCTTCACAATAAAAAATTTCTTTCATATTCTTCAAATATTGCCTTGGCTTGGTTTCATCATCATCTATTTTGTATGTGAAAAAGCAGTTACGGTATCATACCTCAAATTCATAGATGCAAGCACAAGTTTTTCTCCAGACATGCTCAGCCTGCAACCCTAAACAAGTTTCTGGTCATCCAGTCAAAGAAATCAAAGGAAACACAACACAAAATGGCTAAATCTCTTCCTCGTGTGATGCTGAGCTTAAAAAATAATATGCCTAAAGCCACATTTTTCCATTGAATTATCTAGCATGTTTAGGTGACTCCTAAAACCAAGCAATCATGAAAATCTAATTGGATTAAGCAAAACAGGGAAAAGAAAATATAAATGTGCCTTATAGCTGCAAATGCTCTGATGTGTCAGAATGGATATCACTTCTCCATCACGTTCCAGGGGAATGTTACCAAACAGTTTCCACATAATACATTTTAAACTTTAAGCTTTTCCCAAAAAAACCCAAAAACCAAACAAAAAAAACCACCAAAAAAACCCAAACAAAAAACATGAAACAGCAAAAAAGACCAGACCATAACCAAACAAACAAACTAAAAACCCAACAAAACAAAGCTAAACAAAACAAAAACACAAAAAACCCCACCCCAAATCCAAAATAAAAGCACAACCAAAGAGGAAAGGAATTCTAAAACTAATTCCATTTCCCATATTGCCATATAACATGTCCATTTCGTACAGTTTACTCCATAGCCCCACATGTAGGTTTGCACCACTGCAAAAGCTGAGACTTCAAGACAAGGATAGTGTCAGAACCAGCACACAGAATGTTCTAACATCCAAGTTTACCTAAATTATGGGATGATTTTCTTTTCAGTGGGAAACATGGGAACACAGCAGAGACAGGTGAAGCCACATTCAGCTTCCACACTCAGTATGGAAACGGTGGCAGCTGTGGAAAGATACAATCCTCCTCTTTTGAGAGGCATTTACTGGGAAAACTGGAACTGGAGTGGAGGACCAGTGGACAATCTAGAAGCAATATTAGCAGGCACTCAAACTGGGAGAGTGATAGCTTAGAAGTCTTCTTAATTAACAGAAGATGGAAATCTGTTTACACCTGCTGAGGATACACACCCAGCTGCACTGTGACCAATAGACTCAATACTTCCCAATCCGGGAAGCACTCTACAAGGCAAAAAAGAGAGGCATGGGCAGAGAAAGAGGTCCAAGAACAGTGAACATAATCCCACTTATGGTGTATGAAAGCATAGCTAGGAGGAAGACTTGCAAATGGTACAGCATAGAAGAGAAATGGGCGACAACACTGAGAAATGCCATTCTTGCCATTTTTTCTGCATAACTGTTCCTTGATTTGTAATAATAACAAAGGAAAGGAGATTAAGAAAATACCTTATCCCTGATTAAAAAATATAAAATGATAAAGCATTTCAAGCATGAAGTGGCAGCAATGGGAAACACTTGAGGGGCTAGAAAGGGAATCCCTTCAGTAAGTTCTGGAAAATATCCAAACATTCTGAGATTTATCCAAATCCAAATTTCAACCAGGGGAGGGGGGAGAAAAGTAGTAAGGAACTGACAGGCAGAGCTATTGATTTTCACTTAATCATTTCCCTAAACCATCTGATATTTTCTTGACTATTTCCAATTTTGATTCAAGACAGTTCTTTACCATTTCTGACTTTAACCGTATCTTTGAGAGTCACAAACACAAGAAAAAAGTCATTCCTTTCATACATTTGCCCCAGTAGAAACATTGACTAAACGATAAGGAAAGCTTGGAGGGAACAAAGAAAAAAAACCTAAATTTCTTTATGAATTTCACACACCACTGAATTCCATAAACCAAAACCATATTTTCTCTCTTCTCACTCATCTTTCTCTCCACCTCCTTGTTTGAAAGCAGTGGAAGAAAAAAAATACTGCTATTGCCTTTTTACTTCAAAAGATTTCTCCTTTCTGTTGTCCTTAGAAACATTTTTCAGGTCATCAAAGAGTATTTAGCACTCAATGATTTCTCAATGAAAAAGTCAATTCTTCATAAAGGAACACTTGTTTCCTATCAGTTTGCTTCCCAGGTGAAAGAAGAAACCAAGGAAAATCAGAACTTGTACAATAAAATCCCTGTGCAGATTCGAAAAGGCATGCACCTTGTATATTTACTACATGTGAATAGTGTACACTGTATGCAGAATAAAATAAATTGTGAGAAAATATTTTTCCTCTTTTCCGATAGTCCTCATCACCATTTGTAATAACTTTTTATTTACATCTCTAAACATAAAATCACTATTTCCAGTACAAAATCTATTGCTGATACTAGGTTTTGTATTGATCTGTGTTCATCTACTTTGGTGACATCCTCCAAGAATGGTGATTTAATCATTTCAGGAATTTATTTCAGATGGTTTAAATTCTTTATTTCTCTCTTCAGTTTACACTTATAGGAATTTATTTTGCTTATGCTGTTTTTACACTATTTCTGTGAAATTCAGGCAGACACTTTGTTGGTACTTAAGTTAGAAATGATGCCATTTATTACAAGCATATCCCATTATTCCTGCCATTTAATTTAGCATAGTCTTGTTATCAGAGGGTCTTATTAACTTAATCATTATTGACTTCCTTAAGCCTCAAACATAAGCTTACTTTCACTGTATGTCTACTGAAAAACAGCCCTTAAAAGTTTTGTGTTAATATCTCAATAACATCAGTACACATATTTTCCAGCTAATTAACAGTCTCAGCAGTGGTACATAACCTTATTTTGACTATGCAAATGAATTTAGCTCTTGTCATTTACAATGTGCTAAGAAATGGAGGCATTGGTATCCACAACTACCTTCCATAAAATCAACATTTTTCTGCCAAACTTTTCATCACTTGTTGATTCAATTTCAAGTGGCCTTTGGACAGTTCTGTTTCTGTTCTTCTGGACAGGCTTCAAGGTAAAAATCAACTTTTAATAAAGATCAGTGTTTTCCAGTGTGCACATGTGCATTCAAGAGCACAGGTTCATATGTGTCAAAAAGCCTTGTATTAATCTCAATGTAAAGGTGTGCAGGACATGATCCTCCTATACTGCAGCTTTTTGGGATATTGAATATTTTTTTTCCCATTCTGTCTTGGGTCATAAGCCAGATTCTCCAAGTGTTTCATATGGAAAGCAAGCTCTGCAGAATACCATAAAAGAGCTTTTAATGAGGGCATTTTCCATGACATAGGGAGGCTTATATACATTATGGTTTCTGTTCAGTATTCCAGCAACTGTCCCACCTTACTTGGCTACTGGTTCCTGTTGTTTATGTCTCCATTCATCTCCATCGAGCCATTCTTTGTTCTTTCACCTTCCTGAAACCAATAGGTGGGAGATTTTTTTACATGTTTTTATTTATATACATAAGTACCCATATGAATGAGTAAAACATATACATGCATACATTCCAGTTCAAAACTGGAACATTACATTAAAAACAAATGAAATTAAGAGCTGTGATGAATCCAGAAAAGAAATTTGCAAAACCAATTGAAAATTCTGTGATAAAATTTGAGTAGAAACACCACCAATCACAACTCCAGCAAAATTATAGATCTACAGGAGAGTGGTAAGTAGTGAGTACCTGTGATGGGCAAGTGAAAAAACAGTAGGAAGAAAAGACAGTTCAAAGAAAAAATTCAGGAGAAGACTCAAACCCACTGGAGGTTTAATAAAATCTCAGCATTATCAACAGGCCAGAAGGAACTCCAGCAAGGTAAGTTAAAACTTCTTCTCAGGTTATGAAAGCCATCCTGCACCAAATAAAGTGTCATCTCTCAAGCAGTTACTGATCTTTATTCCTTTAAGTTCCTCCTTAAAAAAATACTTTTTTGCCTCTCTCTCTACTAATCACCACCATCTGGGAGTGCTTATTCTGGTGGCCACCTGTAAGTATTTAGGCCACTGTGAATAACTTATGTGTGCACCTGTAGTTACTGTTATTGCATCTTTATCCTCTTCATAGTCATTGCTCCAGGTTCAGTGAAGCCCCAAATCATGAGGTGTGTGGGAGCTGGATGTCTCTGTAATTTTCTGCCTCTGCAGTACAATAATGCACCACCACTTTTGAGGAGTTACAGGTTTTTTCTGAATATACTTGCAATATGCAACATGCAACATCCAGCTTGGCAGGCATCAATAGCCTGGCACATCTGCTGTGTAAACAAAGGGAAAAGATATAGGTCTGTAGAAGCAGGCATGTGTGTGCATTCCTGGTAAGCTGAAGAGACATGCTGCAAAGAGTCACTGTTACCATTCCAGCTTCTGCTGGTTTTGGATGGGTGGTTACAGCTCTCCAGCATTCCCTATGTTCATTACTCCTTCAGCAGAGAAAAAAAGATTTTCTTCATTTGTTTGAAGCTCTGCCCTTCTCTTAAGTTTCTCCTCCTACTTATTTCAGATATTTCCTCACTTTTGTCTTTAGATACAGGTTTTCACACCTGGTACTCATTTTCATACACTATTTGGTGTGTTCACTGGTAACATAAGCTGCACATTCGCATTCACATGTTTAGGGATGGCGTAAACACCTGCTACAAGTTCCTGAAGTCCATTCTGATGGAGACTTTTGGCTCACAGTCTCTCAGCAGTGTTCCCCCACACTTTTTAAGCAAGCCTTTGTTGTTACAAATCCAATCTTGTTTTAAATTTACATTCCCACTGCCTCCCCTATCACTGTGCATTCCTGTTACAGGCACATCACAAACTGCTGGCTACTACAGTAAATGTAGATGATGGCTTGCCTGTAAATTAGATTTGTGTGTGTAAAACCCATGCTTGTTTACACACTGGAATGATGCCAAATACCAGCTCAGATGAAACAAAATATTTATGAATTGGATAAACTGGAAACTTACATCTTTATATGGTGCTCAGACTGGATTGAGGTATAATTTCCCTTGCTCTGCCCCAGTTTTAATGAAAAATTTTCTTCTTAAGGACTATTAGAAATATTGCATTTGTAAAAGACACAACATTTTAATTTATACTCGGTAATATTAAAGTAAAGCTTTAAAGCAATCCTTTATGAAACAAGTGATCTTAACTATTGTAATTCACATGAATTTAATTACAACAATTTTTAAAAGTAATTTAAATATTGCTTTAAGAGAAGTTGGGCTTTTGCTACCATAATAAAATAACTTGTTTTATACAAGATACAGAAGAATATAATTTGATCATTTCTTCTGTTAGCCTTTGTTACATAGATTTTTACATAATCATTACTCATAATGTTCTGACAGATAATGCTATTACTAGTGTTACCATCTTTGCTATTATTATAAAAAATCTTCTGGCTTTGTGAAAATTTTAATTTATTAAAATGTAATGAAAGCACATCTAACATGAACCATAATTTATGAAAATTTTAGATGTGCTGCTTGACATTCATGTCATCAGGCTTCAAAAGTTTCACATCTGAAATGTGAAATTACACAGATTTATAAAGATCCTTTTTCAGCATGTTAGCTGGCACTATCTTCTGTAAAATGTATATGTTTGGCTTTAAAGAGACAGGCACATGTAATTTTAATGTCAGCACCAGCATCACCAAAAAGTGCCCTGGCAATCAGTGGAAAGGTTTAATAGGTTTCCTGTCTTGTTCTTAATTTGCTGAAATTACAAAATCAATACTTTCAGTTGTAGCTGCAGCTACCCGTTTTACTGCTTTAAGATAAAGTCTACAATAAAGTAACCTTCACTTTCAATTTGTAGCACAGAACATCAGGGTGTTCTTGGCCACTAACTAGTCTTTCTTTTCTCAGCCCACATGAGACATTCTAGTTGTGTGATTCTGCCCTTTAAAGGGGAAAGATTCATTTTGTGTTAAACATAGCTCTCATCAGTGACTCATTTTGTTTATTTTTAATATATCATTCTACTCTGTCCTAAAGTCACTTCTGCATTGGTTGTTCATTATTTCCCTGTTTCTCCTTGCTGATGTTCTATACTACAAAAGTAAGTGATTGGTCTTGAAATGGCCTAATCTTTGTTTTACATCCATCAGTCTCCCTTTATGACAAAGGAGCATATTTTTCTGCCGCAGTTTAAAAAGGAAATTCTCCATAATCACATTTTTAATAGCAAACATTACTGTTTATTCAAAAGGGCTCTGAAAGGACCAAAATGAGGACAACTAGATCAACTCATCAGTAGAAAAGTCAAGCTCTTGTACTGAGCAAGGAAAAAACAATCAATAAATAACCTTCCATGGGCTGTTCTGCTATTCCTCCCAGCTCTTTAATGACAGAAGTGACAAAAGCATATCCTTACACAATTATTTAGACAAGTCCTACACTCAGAAATTAAAGTGGTAAGATAAAGCTTTGACCTGTTCCTGTTTCCTAACTAATTAAAATGTTTTTAAATTCAGGGGTCTTTTTTTTTTCTGCTTTTCTATGATAACCATCTTCTTGAAATCCTTTCAGCATATAAGCTCTCTTCATCACTTAGCTGAGCAATATTCTGGAGCTGTTAGTACTGGAGAAGGGCCTTGTCTTGCATGGATCCCTTCTAGTGAAGCAATAAAAAAAATGTTAAGCTGCTGCTCACAAGAGATTGCAGCATAAGATCTCTCAGTGCCTTCTACTGATGCAAAATGTATTCACACTCAGGAAAAAGAGCTCTCAACACCTGCTATCCCAAATGTTAATGAATACACACACATACGTGTGCATTGCGCTTCTTCCTTCTCAGACATAGCAATTTCAAGTTGGAAATTTTACTCAGAAACTCATGATGGAGTTAAGATGCTGTAAACAGAGCATAGTCGATCAGGAATGGAATACAGCTCATCACATGAGGAAACTAGAGCATCCAAATGCCAGTTTCCTTGTATGCTCTGCATTTTTTTTTAACTCAAGGTAAAAGCACGTTATTTATCTTGTGATATACTCTCTGTAAATGAAAATTCAGAGCAGATCTAGAAACAATATTGCACCAAAGGAAACAAAAGCATTTGTCTCTAAACAAGTCAAGAGAAATGCCAAATGATTCAATGAAGATCACTTGTGTCACTTACGTATGTTTTGATTGGTCCTCCAGTGTTTACAGCACTCAACTCAGCAGGCTCAGAACCCCAAATCTATATTTAATTTAAAGCATTGCACCATCACTCAAATCTTTCAGCAGCCTCGCTGCAGTCTAAAGAACACGGGCAGAAGGATCTGTTTACATGGAGCACCTTTTACATGCTCCAAGGGATCACAGAATAGTTTTAAATATATTATATCGAGATAAAAAAGAAATGAAGTTTTTAAATGAATTGTGAAACAAAACATTTACCAGTAATTGTAGGACTTTTGCCTACATCATCTGTCAGTTCACATGTATTCTCAGTGAGATATCATATTGCAAGACAAGACAAAATATTCCAAAAGCATCTTTAAACTCTGCAAAATAAGATGAATCTCAGCAACCTTTATTTTTATGAGAACCAATATGCTGATCAGCAAATGTAATGTAATAAAGACAGCCATCACTACAACACTGAAAGCTTTGTACATATTCACATTAGTTTAGAGAGTTAAATAGAATAAAGTACATTATCAATAAAGATTGGATGCCTCATTCCTTTCAAATGCAGAAATCAAAGTTTTACAAAGGTAACCAACTGAAGGAAGAAAACAAGAAGTCCTCATTTAAGCATATACAGGTATTCTTAAAACATGCCTGGCTTGTCAAAGGGAAAAAGCCCTCAGTTTCCATTAACTTCATCCAGGGTAGAATCTGCTTGCTGTTTTGCAAAAACAGTCCTGATGTAAATGGAGAGTTACTAATGTCATATGCACGGTGTCAAAAAGCAGCAAACCTTCTTGCTGTAACCATGGTGGTAGCATGCATCAGCGCAGCATTGTTGCAGTGTTTTTCAATCCTTCACAGGCTGCTGGTGTAAAAATCTAACTAAATTTAGGGGTCTTTCCAGGGAAAGGAAGCTGAGGTCGAAGAGTATAGAAGAGTATATAAAACTAGACTTGGTTTAGCTTATGTTTACCTTCCCAATTTTCCCAACATGCCATGAGGTTTACAGAGGAACCTGTTTTCTCTTTCAAAATCTAGGAGCTTTTGTGCATTCACACTACCTTATCATTGCTCCCTGTGGTGGGGGCCAGCCTAGTATTGCTGCCCCTGTCCCCAGCTCTGCCTTCCCAGTGTGAAGTTTGATCAAAGCCTGTCAGAAACTTTGTCTGCAGATACTACTCACTGTGAAGCATGTTCCCTCCTCAATGGCTGAGTCAGCCTCTATAGGACCCTGGACATGAGGATGTTGGTGCAGAGGGGCCAATGCTGGCTCTGCACCAACACCAATGTGCTGCATCATGGGCACATGCAGCTAACGAACCCACCCACCTCTTCTGTAGCTAGCATAAGAATAAGGCCAAATTTACAGCACCAAATCCCAGTTCCCTCAGACAGGTGGAAAAGATAGTGTTTTGGGAGGGTGTATCCAGAGGTTTCAGCACTAGGCAGTCTCCAGCCTTCAGGAAAAAGCAGAGAGGTAAGGAGAGACGACTCAAATTAGCTTCAACCCTGGAAAAAGGAGACAGTCTTGTACTAGTTTTTCTCCTCTTACCAGAAACATTTGTCCAGCATCTGTGTTTCTTTCAACCCTGTTATGTTTCTCAGCAGACAGGGTAATTTGACCCAGAGGATTTTGGCTATCTAAGCTATGCTTAATCATTTGGCCCCATTACATCACTACAAAACAGTTCAAAATAGAATGCTCCTTTTAATAGATTTTTTTGCTTCAGCTAACAAAAATTATTCAAACTCCGGTTTTAGCTGAACTTATTAAAGCAGGACTGTGTTTAAGTCATAGTAATTGTCAATAAAGTATTTTATAGCAGATTTAACTCAGCATATTTTAGATCTTGCCAATTTGAGACAGTTTCCATAAGAAAGAGAACAGCAATGTTACAGTGATAACTCAAAAATGGAAAAAAGGAATTATTTAGCATAAAAGGAATTATTTAGCATAGTAAAAGGAGGTATAACTAGGAGTAATGGGAGGAAATTAATAAAGGGAATATATCAGTAGGGGAAAAAGAAAAACCTGACTGTGAGTTAACCAATAGAAAAATCTCCCCAGAGAGCAAAGTGTGGCCCACTGCTAGCCAAATATAAAATAACTGACCAAAACTTTACCAAATAAATATACAGGTTGGAAATAATTTTGTACTGGCAGAGATAGAAGACTAGGTTACTATTCTGTCCCCCATGTCTAAATTTTCTGAAAGTGAGCAAGTAAATTGAGCTTTCTGATTGACAAATCTAGGGAAATTTAGCATCCTGGCTGCTGAAATGTAATTGCACAGCTTTTATCTTTGCCAGCAGAAGTAGATGAGGGGGAAAAAAAAAAAGTGTTCGGTTTGTGTTTGGGGTTTTATTTCTTTTTAATTGACATTCATTTTGTTGGTTTGAGTGATTAGTTGTATTTGAGGCATTTAGTAATAATTTGTTCCTTGACTGACATTATGGCAACAAAAATTATTTGCACTGAAACATTCTCCATAAAAATAACCTACATTGTAATTTTTAATTTTTTAAATCAAATATTTTCAACAGTAAAATAAAACAGAAAAGCCAATATAGTCTTACATAGAGACCTCACAGTCATATGCAACTACAATAATTTCTGA
>NW_008664283.1:59581-113000 GCF_000695815.1 Acanthisitta chloris | reverse complement strand
ACTCTCTGTTCTGCAGGATATTACATAAACCATTGTATTATTCAAGAGAAGTGATTGAGGCAACACAAACGTATTTGTGCAGTCAAATATAATTTTACAAATTTTTAAGCATATTTTAAACATACCAAAAAACACACACTCACTTTTCAAGCTAATAGTAAGTTTGCAGACATGAAGAAAGCTATCCCATACCGATTAGACAGCAATACCTGTTCAGTAAGAGGGATTAGACTGCTCCCCTGATGTTGGGCCTTTTTGGATAGCACTAAACTTCTGAGTTATTCAATATCTGCATTGATACAGCAAGTAACTTATTTATTAGTCCATAGAAAAACTTAATTGAATGTGTGGTAGCAAATAGAAAAAAAAAAATCCTCTGATTATTTTATGCATATTTATGACTATCACATGTGTTGAAATAAAGAAATAAAATAATCAACAGATTTGGTTTATCATCATTACACGTGAAAGCACTGCAACAATTTTTTACAAACATTGCTATAATATTTGAACAGTTTATGCTTCATTCAGGATTTAAAACATTTTTTTTTTTTTCTTAGAATATAAAATCCTATCTTTACCCACAAATTTACAGCATGCCATAGACCACGGCATCTAATTATTTTTTAACTGCCTCTTCTGATACATAGCTGATCTCAGTCTGATCAACAGTGAAAACAGAAATCACAACAGCAACTTTAACAGACTTGGACCAAAACAATGTTACCTGCACAGCAGTGATTTTGTAGGATTAACATGTTTCAGTTTATTTTTGCTGCTGTTTGGGCTTGCCATGAGACATTATGAATTTGATGGGGTTTGAATATGTTTTTTATTTACTCTTACCATGTAAGTTCAAGTGCTTATAATAAAACCTGTGCTCATCATCTATTTGTCCTTTCAGAATCAAAGGCTGCATTTCTATAAAAAGCAGAGAACTTTCAAAACAAATGACTACAGAATTCCTCTATAAACCAGAAATACTTACAGTATATTATGCAAATATTTATATTATTTAGCAGTTTTAAATAGCATATTTTACTATGTAAAGTTATGCTCCATAGTGTGATTAATATTGCTAAATGATTAATATACTGATTGATATAGGGAGAGTTAGGTTTATGATTTTTTTTAGTAAAATAAAAATATGGTGCACATCAGTTCTGTTTAAGCATGTAAAATTAAGAAATTGATTTTTAGATCTTCCTGAGCATTATTTCATTTAGTATAGAAATTTTAGTACTCTAAGCTTTGCATGCAAATTCACAGCTAAAATAAACAAATTTCAAAGGAAAAAAATCAGTTCAAATTTAAATATGGTCATGTAGATTGAGATCAGTATATTTTTTTGTTAGGCATAGACTAGAATTATTTCTAACCTGATCCACCCCAGCAATGTTGCCAAGTTTCAGGCTATCAGTAAGAAACGAGAGTAACAAACAAACAGTCATATTGCAAGTAAAAGCTTATGATTGCATCAAAAAAATATATAAGTCTTCACCATTTTTACATCTAAAATCTCTGTTGAAATATGTTTGAGCATTTCAGGGCAAAATAACTCCAAAAAAATTAATACTGGGGTTTAAACTTACGCAGTTGTCAGAAACGATTCAGAGCAAAGTTGTTTTTATATAATGCTGTGACTCACCATTTATTCTGAGGGATATCAACAGATACACCTGTGTAAAAAGTGTGGATAGTGAAGTGGAGGCTAAAGGTACACTTGAAACATAGTACCTCTTCCGTCTCTAGCTGTCATGATATACTAACAAGGATAGCGTGTTTGAGCACATTCAAATAAACTTCAATAAGCATTCACCACTTCTCCTTATAGGTAACCAGTATGTCTGAAGTTAGAGTGTATTCTTATATGGTTATACATATATACAGTAATCACAATGCCAAATTCAATAAGGTATGCAACATTCAAAGGAAGAATTTACTCCTTCAACAACCTGCTTCCTTAAAATAAGAAGTATCAGTGCATGTCATTAAGACATGATTTAAATTGAATATGTCATCGCTTTGCTTATATCCACCTACAAACAAACAGTGCAATAAATCCATGGAAGCTGATTTTTTAAAATATTTGATTCTTTTTCTACTATTTAAAATCTCACAGCTTCAGAACTGAGGCAGCTTAGAACAAGCACATCATAAAATTAGGCAAGGGAATTTTAGATAATATTCTATACATTTAATTTAAAATATCTATCTGGAGAGAGCTAAAATTGCATTTAAAAATACTGCATACTTTAATAATACAACTTAACTAGAATAGAGTAATTGCAGAAAAGAAGCATTCTATAAAGTAAGTTCCCTTCAGAATTTAAGGAAAAGACAATATGGTAATATTCCTCCACTTTCTTTCACTCAGTTTTCTTAATTTGGTTCTTTTCACTTCCCTTTGCTCCTTTTATTCCTGCATTCTCTCTCTTTTAACACATATATTTATAAAAATCACATTTATAAGCCACGGTTTCTAATTATTTTAATTTCTAAAAATTTGATAGTTGGGAAAAATCATATAATCCCAAGTAACATCCTTCTGTCAACAGTGACAAAAAAACTGTTTCAGTCATGTACTGTTTCAGCACCTTACCCCTGCCCAGGAAGGTTGATAAGGGGATCTTTTACAAGACAGTTTAGTCAATTCATGCCATGTCAACTACTTGGAACAGAGAAACAGTGAACTAGAAAGCAAAGCCTTAGGACTTTATCTCTTTTCTACTTCTTAAGACCTATTACTTACCAGCATTGTTTGATAATAAAGACGAAGTTTTACCCAAAAAACCAAAAAGGTGTTGCAAACGTTTGCACTCGGCTACAGCAGTTCTGTGCTGTGCAAAACAAGAATGAACTTCAACTCTCGTTTATTTACCTACGACTATTTAGTATCTTATCTGCAGTTATACGAAAACACGATTTTCCCATTTATTTATACTTTGATTTAATCACACGTAAGTTAAGTCTATATTGTTGATACAGAATTTTGCAACTGAGCTTTTTACCTTTTCTGTAGTACTGTAAGATTCAGAAGGCAAACTGCACACTCATTCTAACAAAGCAATATAATAGGGATGGAGGGGAGAAGCAATTTGGAGTCTATAGTAAGGTTACCATAAAATTTACATTTTCCATAAAATATAAGTAGCCACCATTTTGCTGTAATCCCAGAGCAGCAACGAAATGGTGGTACAGATGAAAACTACCCTATCAGACACATTTCATCATTGCTTCTATCCATCACTATCTTCTTTCGCTAGCATGATTATCATTTACCTTTCTCCTTCTTACAAACAACATCCTAATTTTAGATTAAAAATTGATAGATGCAACAGAGTAAATAGTTAAGGTGTAATTATCAAACTAAGACTACATACTATACAATTCCTCTCTCCCCCCCACCCCCCTTCAAACTGCAAAAAAGTACTGCATAGTGTTTCTATCACACACTGATGAACACATCTCTTGGAACTGCTACTGTATGAAAGCTGTATCCTAGAGGTAGAACACATGGTATGGAATATGGCTGCTGCATTGGTCAGTATGGTATTTTAATTATTATATGACAAGATATACATAAGTAACACTCAAGAGACCAGAATGGCTTATACAAATTGTTTTTGATTGTAATCTACAATGTTGCATTTTGTGAAGCATTTTATATTTAAGGGAATATGCATATTGACATACTCAGCATAGAAATGTATATTAAAACATCAATTTTGTTAAGAAATGACATATTTTTTCTTTTTTTTTTTTGTTATTGCATGATTTTCAGAAGGTGTGGAAAGGAGTGTCTACTTGTACTTAAAGAGGGGAGCAGTATTTGTAGGTTAGTTCAGGTCTATTCTGTGATACTGTGCTGTACATCCTAAAAGAATTCGTGAAGTTTATCCTGTAATCTCTATAGGAGCACTATGTGCTATAAGCTTTATTAACTAGGTTCTAAATTTATAAATTTGTAATGAATCAGAAAAGTATCTTCGGTAATATATTTCCTAATATCTCGCTTGGTGTTTATTACTATAAATATGTAATGAAGTTAAAATGGATGACATTTTCAAATACAGTATGTCATAGGAAAATGTTCTTGTTTTTGAGATCCAAGCTGAATATTTTAGATTCAAATATCATGTTTTAACTAATAAATCATAAAACACAAAAATGTAGGTCACTCAATGATAATGGATACTGAATTTAATTTTTTTTAGGAAAACTTTTCAAAAACATCCTTAATGATGTGAAATTTGTTTGTACAAATCTGCAATTATGTACAAGTAAAACAAATGTCCTGTTCCTTCTTAAGTACTCCCATTCTTTTCCAATTCAGAGCAAAGAGTATTTAGGTAACACTGCCACCTATTGCTTAAATGTCATAGTTACTAAAATCTGTTGCAGTTTTTTGCCACTCATCGTTCCTTGATTTGACTACTACACTTTCATTATTTCTAACAACCGAGACTTTCATATTCTTTCATATAACAAATAATAAGAATCTGCCTTCAGTACTACGGCTGTAGTTTATAAGAAATTAATGAACACTTTAGATCATTAAAATATTGATGAAATTAAATATCCAGATAATACTAAAGACATTCATTTCAAACAAAATCTATCCAGAAAAGGAACAAAAAGAAGATTTTTCAGACTGTACCGTGCCAAATATTGCAGAATCCCTGTTATTTTTTAGATAAAATGTGTCTCATATAATCCAAAATAACATAATCCTTGCTAACATTTTGCAAGTGGATAGGCAAACACTCAAATTGTAAACGTACTCCTGCAGGTCTTTCAGGAACACAGATATAACAGCATGAAAATAAGTCAGTATAATAATTTTCAGTAAACAAATCTGTTTTCAGGAAAACCATCAAAAGATCACTGTTCATATGCATGTCTTAAAAAGAATCATCCCATAAGCATAACCTTTGTCAGTTTGGGAAAAAATAAAATAAAAAAAGAAAGAGAGAGAGAGAGAGAGAGAGAGAGAGAGAGAGAGAGAGAGAGAAAGAACATTATTTCCACCTTTTTAAAGAAAAATTGAAAAAAAATAAATCTGATCATGCTAAGTAGCAAAAGTCATATGAATCAATCACAAAGATAATTTAACACCTGTTATATAAACTGCATAATATAAGTGCTGTCTAGGCTAATTTACAGCAATATAGAAAGATTACTTAGTTTTGAAGAAAATTTATTGTTGAAAGGCTCCTTTTTTTCCTCAGTGTATTACTCTGTATGTGTAAAATAAGTTGACTTTACTTCTTCACTACAGGGAAGTAGCTGCATAATGTATAAAATCCCTTATATTCTCTGGTATTATTAGAAGAAAACCTATAAATCTACTGCTCTTGTGCCCAAAAATGTTCAGTCACTATGCTGAATGTTGATATTTGCCCTACTTTAAAATATCTCACAATGTGTCTGGTTGTACTTCTAAAATTTGTGAAATTGTAAGCAAGATAGGTGTACCCAAGAAGAGCAAAAAATAGGAAATGTTTTAAAAAATGAAAGTGAGTTGGTTTTGATTTTGTTGGGGTCTTTTTTCTGCTTTTGTTTTTGTTGTTTTGGTGATTGGGGGTTTTTTAACTAAATGCCATATTTTAAATCTCAAAGTATTTAAAATGTCCATGGTAGCAGAGAGAGTTTTAGGGAGTTTTTATACTAACAGAAGGAATCTCTATTAAGGTTGAGTTCCTTATCGGTTTAGCATTTTTGTTAATAATAACTGCATCTTTTTTGAAACCGAACTCAGAAACAACATATAAACAGGACTTGTCCTTGCAGTTAGGTACCCCCAATCTTTTCCCCACTCTTACAGTTTTACCCTATGACATTTTTAACCATTTCCCTGCTACTAGAAGGTCACCACTCAAAACATCAGCTATCACAGCCAAGTAGTGTACTGAGCTAATGTCAGAAAGTGAACGACTGACTACAAATAAATATCTACACACCTATTTTTATCTTTCCTGATTTATTTCTTATTTCTGCACTCTCAAATCCAATAGCAGTACAAGATTCCTGCACTGGTGTGAAGTTGAAAAAAACCCCTGAACTTTGTTTTCTCTATATTCAGCTCTTTAAATAAAGTGAATAGTCACCACCTAGAAATGTTACATATTAAAGGAAAAAGTTGGATATTTTTCAGATTTCATTAAATGTTTATGTACCTGAAACAATTTGGCACCAGACTATTCAACCTAAAATTCACTCAACTTAGTACAGTAGAATGAATTATTAATGATCTAATTGGTAAACATTGATTTGTAATATAATTACCAGTTTAAAACACCATTTTATGTAAATATCAGACCAAAACCTAAAAGTCTGGTACTTCTCATAAATTTTCTTTGATGAAATACACCACATATTCATATACAAAAATAAGTCCTTGTTTTCTTCTTTAACCATCTTTCTTCTGGAAACTGTAATATGTTTCCTAAACAAATGTTTTGTGACATTAAATGTCTGCAGGTATTTTTTTCTCCACCTCTTTTACTACCTAAATTCTGACACACCTAGACATAAAGGTTATATAAGAAAAAACTGTCTTAACTTAAAAGAATAATCAAAATGTGTAAAGAGGATAAATAAACAAAAGGAATATATTCAATTAAGTGTATGAAACCTAGAACAGGTAGGGAATACCATGCAATGTCTAAAATCCAAAATATGCAGAAGGCACTCATGAATAATTTGTCAGTTTTATCTCAAAAATAAAATTTACGCTTGCATTAAATCAATACTTTTCATACATAGTCTAAAAAAGAGTATAATTTTGGCCTACCCTGTATAGGGAGATTAACCAGCAGGCACATGCACACTGAAGTGCTTGTGAAAACGTTAGTATGCCTTGCCTCTTAACATTTGTGTGCTAAAATACACTTGGCTCAGACAAAGGTACAACCTAATGCAAGGAATAAATACAGCATATGTGAAAAAAGTATCTTCCTGAGTTATCTGCTATAATCAGCTATACACCTCATGTCAGAACGTACGTTAAAATGCGGAGATGGTTATACTTCAGCAGCTAACATCATCATTACTTTTATACCTTGGCTTTACTAGATCATTGCTTTAAATGAGCATCACAAAACCAATGGAGCTTTAGTCTCTACGTTACATTTTCTTCATAATCATTTTCAATTTATTTTTTCTTGCATGTCACCATTTTAATGTAAATCTTTCTTTTTCTTTTCAATAAAATGAAATGATTAAGTAATCCTGCTTTTTGCATGATTAAAGATGACGGATAAGCTTGGGTGGATAAAAATCAAGGCTCCTAACAGAATCTGTGCACATCGCATGTCAGAATCCTTCCAGCTTGCTCAGTGCTAATGACAGAAAAAATTAGCATGTCTGTGAGTTGCCTAAAAAGAATAACAAGCTACCTTTAAGGACCTAACAATATCTCTACACTAAATTTTAAACAGTTGTTTTCCATAATTTTCTGTAATAAGCCCTGGTGAATTGTTTTGAAACAGATTAATAGAAAAATCTTTGTTTACAGCAATAATAAATGTTCATTAAATCTATCAGTGACGACTACTAGGCTGTTTAATCACCACCTTTGTATCACCAGATATAACACATTTAGAAAATAAAATGCAAAGGCTACGAGGACGGCTGAAGATGGTACAAATCTGATGAAAAACAATGACACATTTTTATCAGTCAGTCAGATATGACTCACTTTAAAGAATAGGAGAAAACTCCTAACTACTGATTTCTCCCAGTGTCTCTTTCCTTTCAAGAGCCCTATGTAATATGTGTTCATCCTTTTCTGAATGAGACAAGAAAACTAGAAAGGGGATATTACAATACAGCACATACTGCCATCGCCTCTAGACATATGACCCAAAATGATGCTAAGAAGTCTTTCTCTGACCTCCTGCTAACCAGCCTCCAGTGATTAATTCAGCATGTCCTTGAAAGTATCTGCTAGAGATTCTTGTTTAGTTTTTTTTTTTAAGAGTTTCTGAAACCCGCCTATAGTTTCACCAATGGATTTTTATTTATTTACTTTTTTACATTTTTTAATCAGAGGAAAAGCATTAATCTATGAGCAGAGGTCTGCAGTAACAGAAAAACACCACCTGCCTAAGCATTCACCAAATAGGACCATAAATACCACAACATTTCCTGACCTAAGTTTCGTAGACATCTGTATCATGGTAACACTGCATTTCCCTTCTTTGACAGATGAAATTACTATTCTTTGATTTTTTTCTCCCTCTCTCTCTCTTTTTTCTGATTATGTTCTGGATGGCAAAATTTGGGCCACAAAATGCTAATTTCTAACCTAACACCATGACAGCAATCACAGCCATCACAAGGATGGAATAAAGAGAGCAATCTAACATCCAGGGATATGAATTTCTGATCAGTGGCTGGCAGACTGCCGTGAAAGCTTACAGTAATCCCATTGGACAGCTAGGGTTGATGAAGCCTGGGAACAGGCAGCCACAATGTAGGTAGTTCACAATTGCAAGCATTTGTCCATAATTTAAAGCTATATGAGAAGTGGAGAGTATTCATCTGAACAACAAGCTGTAATTTAACTAGAGTAACATTTACACAGTTTTTAACCCATTAAGTCCATCTCTTCTTAGACTGACATTCCCTCTGTTTAATTCCCATTGTAAACAAAAATCCTGCACATTAAATGAACATATATTTTTAGCATTTGCAGAGCTCAGAATAATTTGGTAAGTTTAACTCGTATTGTATATTTTGCAGAAAATAAAGTATTTGTTCTTAAATCCTAAATCCAAACCATGCAAAACCTTACTGAAGTGATACCCCTGAAGCCAAGGGGGCCAGTCCCACCACCCCAGTTCAATTGAATAAAATCTAATTTATAGACTGATCACATGATTAAGGTTCTTTTCAAAGTGATAATGCCTCAATCATCCAGTGAAGTTCCCACCAGATGAAAACGAGCCCCAGTGAAGTAGGGAGGCTCTGCAAACAGTAGATACTAATGCCCGCTTTGAGTTCTGCTGGACGAAGAGGTTTCTTTATTGGGTTTTAAAACTGTAGCCTGTAAAATGTTGTCTCATGCTCAAAAGCCACTAAATGCATCTTTCCACACAACCAAACCACATTCCTCCTCCCTCTCCCAAATTCAGCCGTCATTAATTGTCATTTTTCTATTTTGTCACAAAGCCTTTGCAGCACGCGTAGCGCTGTTGCCAGGATTTATAAGGCCCAAATACTATGCCGAAGCTGCTCTCGGGGAAGATGTGCCTACACAGTCTCAGTAGCACCGGGATAACTAATGACACACAAAAGTAGGCAGGTGAAACTGCCACTGCCATACACAGAATGCAGCACAACCATGAGCAAAGATTATCAGAGAAGTGATAGAAATATACGAGAGACGCACTTGCAAACATTTTCTGATTTCCTTTGGAAGCTGCACAGCAAAAGAAGAGAAGAGATTCACAGCCACAATGCCCCAAGCAGACAAAGAAGGAGGGAAGCTGGACCCTCCTGTGGGCACAGAGAGTCATGCCAGTGACTGAATTGGGGCAAGTTTCCAGAAACATTTCACACTCATATATTATTATTAATATGCACAGAAATAGAAAAAGCCCAAACATGATAAAAATATGTTAAGTGCAACTGAAAACATTAACACACAAAGAGCAACAAGCCCAGGATCTGTCAATGAAGCTCAAAGAAAAACTTGCCTTTATTATGTTTGTTTGTAGAAGAGAGAGGCTGCTTCAAGTTTCGTGTAACACAAGGATGGGTCAGTTCCATATGCCTCACAGCACTCTGAAACAGAGGAAAACATCATTACAGTGATGTGGATGTTGCAGTGTGACTGCTGTGCTTTTAGACACAGAACTCACTTTTTTCAGAGTTTCATCTGTTTTGGAGATTCTACTGATTTGTGAGCTGGTTCTAAAAGGAAAAAGGGGAGGAGAAGAGGAGAAATAACTACTGTAACCACCTGCAAATATTTATCGACAAAATACAATAACTGCAGAGTGAGATGGGTTTTGTTCTTTTCTTTGTTCTTTCTTTTGTTCTTCCCTGAGTCCTTTCTCTTGCTCTCCTCCCCTTTCCGCCTTTCTTACTAGTTTCCATGGCCCCGTTGGTGCATTTTCCTTCCAAATTATTTGTTTACTCTCATTTGTAAATATTGAATCTCCCTCCATCTGTTCCTTTTTTTTGCAATCTTTAAATACATTTCTACCTTTATTATTCTAATTTTTTTAATCTCAACATTCTTTGTGACCTTTTTCTTCCACCATGATCATCCCAATTTCATTTATCCAAGATACAGTTTCACCATTTTTCTTTCCTTTGAGCACAACACAACAAAATATATGTACACTAGCTCCCTGATCTGAAGTTAGGTCCTCTTAGCTTGTTAACAGGAGCACTTAACTGTAATGCAGGTATATTAGCCATGATAGTACAGAGTGGATGGAAGCAGGAGATGGATGCTAGTAGCAGCTCATGCCTGAGAGCAGAGGGTTCCCTTCACACTTTACCCTGTTTAAGAGAAGGGAGAGACTGCCTCTCTTAACGAGTGCCATTTGAGAATACATAGCACTATGAAACCTGTTCTGGTCCTTACTGACCCCCTCAAGCTACATTCAGAGTAATAACACATCAGTTTCCATTAGAAACATCCACATCTGTTTGCACAAATCCCCCACTATAATTGTATGGTCCTGAACAATTTCACAACTTAGTGATGCTTACTAGAAGCCCCTTTGCCAGAACAGGTACATGTTTAAGAGGGCAGCTAGACTTTATCTCTGCTCAGGTATTTTACCATTCTTATACTGAACAGACCTCTGGGAACTAAGGAGAGGCAGTCTTGACATAACAGCAAATTGTATTTATAACTACTTTTTTATGTTCCTCATTACTTCTAAGAATCACTTTTGCATGGGATTGTCCAACAGTCTTAATCATGCGCTTTCAGGAATATGCCTCAGAAAGCATAAGCCAGCAAAAGGAAATGTATGAATGTGTTCTGGATAAATACATCAATTAGAATGACAGCACCCGTCTCAAATAGTCTAGCAATGATTGTGCACTGTCTCTTACAGAACACGATGGAAGATCTGAAAGCTATCATCAAGAGATCTGCACACAGTCTCACATTTGCTTCTTCCCCTCTAATGCACAAAATAGCAAAAGAGTCAAGCTTTGGATAAGCAGTGTAGGCATGAGGAAAAGGGGTCACTATAGATATGAAGTCCAAGAGTGGACTAATTGTGGACTCAAACCATGGTTCAGAGGTTTCTTTTTTTCTCCAACCTGCTTAGCAGTCTCTGAAAGAGCATTTCCATTTCATGTTATCTGCATAATATTTTAGATCTCCCTAGATGCATTTCACCTGCCTTGAGGCATGGCTTCATAAGCTCCTTTCCAATCCCACTGTGACTGGAGAATGTACCTATTATCTGTCTAAGGAGAAAAAAAAACAGAGGTTTGTTGGAACGTCTTCTACTTCCAGTGTGACTACAGCTAAATCTCAGAGTAGCTTGGCTATCATCAAATAGTATATGCTACTTATCACTGAAATGTTTGTATATCCATACCTGATGACAATATTTAATGATTCCAAGGATATCAAATACGCATATACACACACATATATGCCTAAAATACTGAATTCCATCATACAAAAGAACATGTTATAATAAAATTTGGAACCCCAAAGCCATTTCCAAGAGCCAACATATCATTCCTGGTAGCATTGCAAAGAAGCTACTGGCACAGAAGACTCAGACATGTTTCTGCATGGACACAAGAAAGAATGGGAAAAGCAGGTAAAGGCTCACTCAGGCAGCTGTATCCAGCAGTGATAGTTATTTTCTTTCAAACCTTCTGTAAGTCTTAAAATATTAGTTCTCTCTCTCTCTCTGCTAAATGGGGAAGATAATACTCCATCTCCATTCCTTAAAGCTAAGTTGTCAGCCAAGATTCATTCACACTTGTGTAATGTGGCGATGGAATAAATATAAATGTTCAGATAAATATGTACAGAAGAGACTGTTAGACACACATGTAAAATGTCATTCCCAAAAACAATCTGCATGGCTAGCTTTGGGAATTAATGATTGGGGACAAGTGGGGTTGAATGACTGTTTGAACCTAACCCAAATCACAGGAGTTGCCATTGACAACCACTGTAACATATGTCTACCATTAACTTTTCAAATGCCAACAAATCTGAAGAAAGTGCAACATTCAAAGTCCATGCTTGTCCATCAATTACACAGTCCTAACATGAAAAGCAAGTTTTCAAGCTATACTTTTCCATTTTTTGATAGAGACTTTTTCTATTGATTCCATCTCTAAAGGATTTCATAAAAGTGCATATGCAGAATCAGAAATTAATAAAGCCATTTCAAAAACAACTGAGCAAGCACATTTGGGGGTTTTTGCCATATTTTGGGTTCTCTTATCATGCCACTAAAGGCAAATTTTCTACAGCTGCTTCTTCGAAACATTCCCATGAAATAGAGAAATCAAACAAAGGTATCTTGCCTCAGATTACACAAGCTTTCTTCTAGTGTGATCAATTCATTGGGAAAAGAAAAAAAAAAGTCAAAATCAATTTAATAGCATTCCTTTTAATTGGTGTTTCAGATTATCATGCAATCTCCAGGCACATAATGAGAAGTTCATTTTGTCTGTTTTATTGGAGGAACCACTACCACAATCCTTTCTGTCTTTTACAGCTTCCATTTTCAGTGCTGATATTGTAGTTTGCTTCCAATTATTTTAAGCCTGACAAGATTTCTAGCAAACATTACTAAAAGGCAAAAATGTAGGAACTAAGAACCCTCTTGGTGCAATTCCCAGGCAGTTTCAGTGGATGCAGCTAAACTGAAATGAACGGTGTCACTAAGTCACGCTCACAGTGACTTCCAACATATATTTCTAAGTACAAAATGACCAGTTTCCCTAAGTACACATTTTAGCCTCTTTCCCATAAAGCAAGTTTAATTCTTTCAAATGTTTTTTTGGTCTACAATTCAAATGCCACAGCTGCAGATCTTCTTGTCAAAGGCATAATTCTTTAATAAACACAGAATAAATATACAGTTGAATTATCAAATAAATGTATAGAAGGATACATGACTGCATGTGTCCTTAGATGTATGTACACATAATGGATATTAAAACATAAAGAAATAAAGAATCTCTACACCCACAACATGAACGCAATTTTTAGGACTTCCCACACTGTTTTCAAACACTTCTTGTTGTATAAGGGCTCTTGAAGAGAAATATATATCTTTTTTATAAATTCATTAGATCAGCAGTTTCCTTTACATTACTAGTATTTCTTTTAAAATGATACCTGATTTCTGAATTCACATAATCATTTCATGCAAATTTAACTACCCAAAAGCGACATCCTTACATGTTCATAAAGCCCTACAAACCACAAACATCACTAGGAGAAAGAGAGACAGAGATCAGGAAGCAAGAGGTATAAACTTATCTTAGGAACTGAACACTGTTGTATAGTAGAAAATTTGCTGAAGCCCCTGCTACACCCAAAACATTAAATCCTTGTGCTGCATGTGTTATGTTACAGTTCTTCAAACTACTGTCACCAAATCTACACAGAAAATTCTGTTATGAATTGCACTAATATGCAATATCCCACAGTCTTACCACCTGTTTTATCCTTCTGTGCCATTTCTCTGACATCTGGGAAAGTAACATAAGGCTGATAATATTAGCAGAACCAGTTGCATAATTATGCAGTTATCACCCACGTTAGGAAAACACATTTTGTTCCTATTCTAGGTCAAGTCATTATGAAAATTTGTACGCTTGACTAGCAGAATAATTTGTAGAATGTTGTTTGCCCTGACATTTTGCTATCATAGTACCTCTAAAAGCCTGTTAAACTTCACAATTATGTTTCAGCTCCTGGGTGCCATCGGACAGGTCATGAGAAGCAGACAGGCGAGTGGTGAGTCTGTATTTCAACACTTGCAAAGAAAGCATTCCCGAAGCTGTTGTCTCCTTGGTAGGTGTTCAAATGACCTTTCAACAGTGGATTGGCACAAAGTAATGGTCAATAACAGCGGTTTGCTGTAGGGAAGCCTTCCACTCTGTCACCATGGTTTCCGGAGCTGAGAGACCCTTAAAAGTAATTTTCAGCAAATGGGACAAAATCAGGAATTGGATGTAAATATTCTTTGTCCAGTATGTTAAATCTGGGTGAGAGATTCCACAGCTCTGCTTTACAGCTGAGACCAACACGGATATCCTGGCTCGTACTTTAAGTTTAAATAAGCACCATGAAAATGCACATGGTTTTACACCATTAAATGGTATCTAGAATGTTATTGTACATTATTATAAACAAAATACAGGAATGTCACAGTTGACTAAATTCCTATCAATTATGAACTTAATTTTTACACACATTTAATACTTATCTCATTTCAGACTTTTCTATACTGAGAAATTTTCTTTTAAAGAAAAATGGCTTATACAGTTCACTTCCTGCCATAATCAAGGTCTTTCTAACCTGATATCTGAAGGTTATGCTTCAGTGAATAATTCAGTAGGTTAGTGAAACTGTGGCAGCAAAGAAAGTGCTAATCTTAGATGGAAGCTGTGAGGGATATTAAGAAACAATTGCAAAAAGTGACATATTTAATAGAGAAAGATTACTCTGTGCTACATCTATTTAATTTGAATTGAATAAATTTTGCCACTATTTTATGAGATGCAGTCTGCAAATTATGTGAAACTTCATAGTGTCACTGAAGTCTAGAGGAAAGAATAAAGGATTTTTTTTCCCCCTCAACCATTTTATGACTATTGTGATTTTTGAGGACTTCTCACTCTTTCAAAAGAAATTTCAAAGGAACTGAAGAATCATTCACTGCAGGACTTTATTAATTTGAATTAAGAAAGAAGAAAGGGTAGTAAAGGTGATAGTACTGAAAGATAAATAACAAGAGGCAATAGAAGGATCTTGTGTAATGAGACTTCTTGAAATAACTGAATTCCTTCTGGACTGTGACTGAGTGAGGCCGGAATATGTTCTCAATCTTTCAGGGAAAATTTAGTTGATCTAGCTGAGACAAGTCTGAAAGTATGAGTAAATGCAAGTGTGAAAAATGATAGGGGGCAGGTTCTGCCCTTAATCACTAAACAAATTCTTAATGCAAACCCAGTCCTGACAAAAATAATTTAAGTCTGTGTTCATATGATTCCTTGTATGAGTAAGTGGAATAGGAATATGATGCTACTACTAAAAATATTAAACACATCCTATGTCATTGTGGATGTAGATATTATTAAAAAAAACTCTACTCTTTTGTGTCTTTCAAACAAACATGTAAACTATTTTCTTTTATATTACTGATTTTGTTCAATAGTTTAACAGAATGCTAACAAATTATACAGGGGTATCCTCTTGACATATTCTTTGACAAAAAAATATAAAAATTTGCAACATCTGGTGAAAGATAACCAAAGCCTTAATTACATAATGAACCTTTCGAGAAGAGCAGAAAACATTTCTGCACACCGAGAAACAACTGAGAAAGCAAAAACATATTAAGAGTTGTAAAGAAAAAAAAAGCAAGCATGCATTATTGCAGTTATAAATTCAATTATATCTTGAGTCTCTATTTTACTAATTATGCTATAAAAAGTAGAGACCTTGCCCAAAATTCTGGTCAGCAAACTGCTTTCCAGCAATTTTGAACTTTGTGCCTGCACCACCACCCCCCCACCCCAAGTTATTCTGCTGCTCTATGCAAATTGCTTGAGAGCTATAGATTTATTATGTGTGGTTTATTAGGGGATGGCAACTTTTATTTTAAGTACTTATACTATTTTATTTTTAAGTAGATGATAGACAAACATAAAATAACTCTTTGGAAAATACTTTGGGAAAATGCCAACCACAGAAACTAACTATACATTTTGAAGTTAAATTTTGCAAGCTGTTGGTCCTGAATGTGGATTGTTTCATATTTTCTTTTTCACTAAATGGTCACATTATTCAAAACTGAGAGGAGACAATAACTCCTTCCCCCCACACCCTTCTCCCCTCCAAGTGCAAGAATGGTAAAACCATTAGAAGTCAATACTACAGGCAAAATTGTTCTCTCTGATCTGCATGGTAGATCCAATATTCCCAATGGGAATGCTGTGCTATGTGAATAAAGAGAAAAATTTCACTAATATTATGAAACATAATAATTTTGCTATGCATTCACTGGTACTCTTAACACTGTAATTTCTACTTTACCCATTCATAATCCCCTTTGTCTGCTCCAAATAGACAGAAAGGACAAAAACACAGATCTACTGTGCACTTAAGAGAAAAAAAATTTCTCTTGTATGCATGATTACTATGTGAATAAAGAGAAAAATTTCACTAATATTATGAAACATAATAATTTTGCTATGCATTCACTGGTACTCTTAACACTGTAATTTCTACTTTACCCATTCATAATCCCCTTTGTCTGCTCCAAATAGACAGAAAGGACAAAAACACAGATCTACTGTGCACTTAAGAGAAAAAAAATTTCTCTTGTATGCATGATTAACCTTGAACAATTTATGAATGGAAAAAGGATATGGAGCATTTCACCTCTGCTATAGGTTACCAGATCAAGTCTAGTTCGGGTCACTGGTAACCTAAAGATATAACCAGCCTAATGGCTGGTTTGTGACCCACATGAAATGAGCTGAATTACTTAAATTCATGGAAATACATTTCTGTATCACAAAAAACCCACAAAACCCACACAGGACAAGCAACCTTCCTGGTAACATTAACAGAAACAGTGACTGCTGAATTGTAGCAGAGATCAGACTACCTTTTCACTTCAAATGGTGGTCATATGAGAAAGCTGCGGCAAGAAAGCGGTTGAAGTGTAGGAAAGACAGAGAAAGAGGCAGAGAGGGGATGCTGTGTTTGTCTACGTATCGTCTGATATGTGTACAAAGAGAAGACTTCAGTCTCAAGGCCTGTCAGTTCAGCACCTTTCACAAGTACAAAATGTCATGTACTACATACTGATGAAATAAAAGGCAAAGGTGTCAAAGGAACCATTACACTATATTCCAGCAATGATCAGAGGATCAACAGCTTCCCTTCTAGATTGACACTATGTTAAACTATGCCAGCATATTGGCCCGAACCTCTTCTTGCCTGCCCCAGTTTTACATCATGGGTGGAACTTAATTTATCGCAATAGCCTCACACAATGTCAAGTGGAAGAGAAATTAAATACATGTGTATTTCCATTCTAGGTTATCTTTTGGCTACTTTTCAATAGACAATATGGCCGCATATATTCACATGCATTAAGAAGCTTACTGTTTCTTCTGTTACCAAAAATAAATGGTGCATGTTTACTCACCATACGGATGCAGTGAGTAATCACAGTAGGCAGAATAACATCTTGTACTGAGAGTGCTGCTTATAGTTGGGAAAGCAATGTGTGAAAATACCGATTTCAATGTCGTGTCATCCTGTATATTTGGCTGACAATGTATTTCTTGCATGAAAATACCCTTCTGTAAATACAGATAACTATGGAAGAGCTCTGCATCTCAGCTATCATGAATTGTGATGGCCTCAGCAATACCAGAATGTATTGTCCTATGGTCTAATCCACCCACACCAGCTGATACACATTAAGAATTCACTGAGAGACCAAACATTTGAAAGATGCTCCCAGCAATTTTTCTGCCCTGAAATGTCAGAAATGACTTGACAACAACTTTCCCAACTGATATTCCAATTTAAAACTTCTGGTTTGATTACTGAAGTTGAATAATGCCGTTACAGTGGCATTTATAACCATAACTGTGACAGCAGCAGTGTCCATTTGCCAAGTCGGGTTACCAAATCCAGTCAAAATGAGATTAAACAGCTCTAAAATGTTAAGATACTTGCTTTTCTCACAAGTGTTTTTACTATTTTGCAAGCCTCCGACAGCTTTGATTATTCAATGAATGTAGGCTAATTGCCTACAGGTCCCCCTGTATTACACCACTCACATAAATACAGTTACTAGTCTTCAAAGAGTAGTGGGTTAGCTTTTACAGCACCTAAAGCGAAATAATATGTAGCTTACGCACCTTTTTCCTGGCAGGAGATTTCCCAGATCCATTCCTGGAGCACAGCTAAAATGCACAGCTATAATGATGGTCGACTGCTGTGTGGAGCCTCCTGCTGCTGAGCAGCATGTGTTCCTGGTGGAACAGCATCTTCCCACCATCACAAGAGGTTACTACTTAGGCTCATGTCCTAAGATTTTAATTACATCAGGTAATACAAACCTTGTAACAACCATTACTTGGACAGGTGCTATTCTTAGGGCTCTGTAGCACAAGTGGCAGTCTGAAAAGGAAGGAAGGAAGGAAGGAAGGAAGGAAGGAAGGAAGGAAGGAAGGAAGGAAGGAAGGAAGGAAGGAAGGAAGGAAGGAAGGAAGGAAGGAAGGAAGGAAGGAAGGAAGGAAGGAAGGAAGGAAGGAAGGAAGGAAGGAAGGAAGGAAGGCATTCTTACTTCATTGCCTCACCATGAGGTGAGGATGGATAATTTTTCACTCTTTATTAGGTTTGTATACAGAAGATACCTACACTTTTACCTGATATTAATCAAAATCAACATGGATTGTAGAATAAGTGCACAGCATCACGGATGGTCACATCTGAACTGCTCACATGGTCTACCCCAGCCTTGTTGATAATTTACTTAGTTACACTATGGGAATCTCAGTTTCACATATTTCCTCATGACCAGTCATTTTTGTTGGTGCTCATGTAACTTTCCCAAAATTTTTCTTCCATTTTCTGCAGTCTTTCACCCATTATCCTGCAGGCAAAAGGCTCTGAAAACCTCTTACTTGTTCTTGAAAGGTTAAGAAGCAGGATAGTTTAAAGTAAAAGAAGAAGAGAGACAGGCACTCTGCTGTTGATAAATGTCATTTCAGAAGTCCTTCCGCACTTCCTACTTTAGTCTGACCTACAGCAGCCCAGCAACTTTGCCTGAACTTTACAAAAAATAAATCTAGAAACATGGAGGTTGGAAAGGATCACTCTGCATCCCTCAAGCACAAAAATCAGTGTTAAATTCCAGCTCTTATATTTGTCATTCATGGAATGATGCACCCACAGTAAAAATTCAGAACAGAAATACCTGAGTAGAAACACAACACTGTGTTTCTAGCCCAAAGATGCTCAGGTATGTTTATATTCTGATCTATCAATTAAGAAATAAATTCTGAAGTTTTGCCACTTGGACAAGAGTTTACAAAGAATCCCTTGCATGCTTGAGCAATGCTGAGCAATGCTGGAGGGATGGCACATCCATCAGATGGATACACATTGGACAGGTATTTCCAAATAATCTCATAGGTTTTACAAATCATAAGCAGGCAGAAAGACATCTGATAAGTGTATTAATTTCATCATAAAATCCTCCTGTGTAAACTGGTGACAGACACTTCATCAGCCAAACATATATTTTTCCCTAGTCTTCTTCCAGACTTCTCTGCCTTCATATGACTACAGCGAAGTCTAAAGTAACCAACACAGCTTGCGCAATGGAAACCAGACTGACTACCTCAGACAGAGCTCATATTGTATTGCAGGCTGGAAACACCCACCAATACTGCCTCATCACATGGGCACATTATCATTTCTATTGTTTAAAAGGTGCTGCTGGTTCATCAGCTCATTGATTCTAGATGCTACAGTGTGAAGAAGACAGAACCTCCAGTATAGAAGAACATCTGATACCTGACCAGCATTCTTAAAACAGGTCACAGAATTTAAATACTTTTTTTCCAATGAAATGTCAAAAATGACCCAGACTCTTTTTGAGAATGTCAGACACCAGTCTCATGTTAGATCCAGCATCAAAAGAGGAATAATATGATTCACACAGGGTCCAAACCACGGAGTATTTTATTAGTCAAAATAACATATCACATTTAAACAAGAAACAAAAGACAAGGCAGTGCAATCTCTGGGGAGCAAATATCAGCACTGCTCCTACTAACTGTGTACATCCTGAAATTCAACAAAAGCAAATTCAGGGTCCTACACCTGGGGAGGAATTACCCCATGCACCGCTACAGCCTGGGGACTGACCTGCTGAAAAGCAGCTCTGTGGAGAAAGACTGGGAGTCTTGGTGGACAACTAGCTGTCCATGAGCTAGCAGTGTGACCGTGTGGCCAAGAAAGCCAACGGTATCCTCAGGTGCACTAGTAAGAGCATTACCAGCAGGTTGCGGAAGTTGACCCTGACCCTCTACTTAGTCCTGGTGGGGCTGCATCTGGAGTGCAGTATCCAGGTCTGGGCTTCTCAGTACAAGAGAGACATGAAGCTCCATGAGGGGGTACAGTGGAGGGCAACAAAGATGATTAGGGGAATGAAGCATCTCTCTTATGAGTAAAGTCTAAGGGAGCTGGGCTGTTCAGTCTCAAGAATAGATGACTGAGAGGGGATCTCATTAATGTATATAAGTATCTGAAGGAAGGGTGTTAAGAGGATGGAGTCAAGCAATTGGACAATAGTCAATGGGAAGAAACTGAAACACAGGAAGTTCAACCTGAATATGAGGAAGAACTTCTTTACTGTGCAGGTGACCATGCACTGGGACAGTTTGTCCAGAGAGGTTGCAGAGTCTTCTTCATGTTTGTCCAGAGAGGTTGCAGAGTCTTCCTCATTGGAGATATTCAAGAAGAACTTTCTGGATGCAATCCTGTGCCATGTGCTCTAGGAAGACCCTGCCTGAGCAGGGAGGTTGGACTAGATGACCCTCTGTTGTCCCTTCCAATGCTACCCATTCTGTAGTGAAAACTTCTTGCTGAACTCTAAGATCCCTTAGGGGGCTCATTGCAGCCAGGCAAGCCAGAGATAGCAAAGGTTTAGGTAAGTGCCAAAAGACCTTGCATTTGAAATAAGATTTTGTGAATCCTGTGCCTAAGAGGGAAGGGAAAGAACATGCTTGTCCAGTTCAAGTATCCTGCCCTCCATAAGCAGCCAAGATCAAAAAAGAGATGCATGGTCATGAATCTGAGTACCAAACCACAGACACTTCCATTCAAATAACGGTAGCCCTGAATCTGCTGTCAACTCTAAAAGAAAGCACATTTGTGCATCCACCACACCTGACTTTTCATTATTTTCAGCCTTTCAATGTTTAGAGGTATCCACCATAGGGAGTCTTGACCCTTTAAAATGAGGAGGTGATAACTAGATGCTTAAAGAATGGTATGAGGATGTTGAGCTCCCACTTTAAGAAAGCTGTCCAAGAGGAACACACAGAGAAAAAACAGGTTTCTGAAAGCTGAGCACTGTCCTGTCTCAATTTTTGGTACTGATCACTGAACTCACTGAGCTGTACGTAGAAGACAATCAAATCCTTAATCTCCACCTGTCCCTGAATAATGTGTACAGGCATTGTGTACAGACTAGGCACTGCTCTGTGCGTTACCACTTCATTCACAAGAAGAGCAACGTGGAAGACATAGCTTTTTCTGCCTGCCTTTTATACACCTAACCTGCAAACGCTGACACACAGACACAGACAGACACAGACACAGACACACACACACACACACATGTATAAACAAATAGGCGCAGGTATACAGCCACATAAAAATTCACAGTAAGGTTCACAATCAAACAGAAAATTTGCAAACGCTCTCAGTGTAGCACGCAGGCTAACTAGACACACAACAAAAGACTTCTGAACCTTTATCAAACACAAATTAACAGGAATACATTTGAATTGTTAAGCCGAACATCGCCTTTGAAATCGGCTCAGAGCTAACGCCTCTTTAGCATACGGACGGGAAACCTATTGCTGCAGCTCCACCTAGTGGGCGGCGGCGGGAATGCGCCGACCCCCGCCCTGCAGCGCTGCCCTGCCCCGCGCGGCTCTGTCTCTGCGGGTCACACCTGAGGGTCGTTTGCTTCTGTTTATTCCTCAGTAGAGCCAGCTATGTCAGAGAATAGCACCCTCTAACACCTGAGGGTGCATCCACCTAAAGAGGAGATAGCTGCCCAAATTATATATGTTTATAATTGAGCGGAGTATGAATTTTCATATGCATTCAGAATTTTCCTATGACCTCTGCCTAATTAAAGGAAAGGGAACTTAGTGTGTCCACACTTTACTGCAGTATTCATTTTGCAGTGCTGTACTACATTTAATTGCTTCAAAGTTCTTTCCAAATGTTAACATATCCTAAATGCACCTAGACATGAGTGGATCCAAGGAATGGGTACTGAAATCCCTCTGTGTCTTAGTTTCTTTGCCTTTGCCTGACATTCCTTAGTTGGTAAAATTTGAGAATCATGATGTCATACAGGTGCATCACCTCTTTCCAGCAGACACAGAAGGTAAGAATTGTAGAAGAGCTGTAGGCAGGAAAAAAAAACGGAACAAAACCAACCCATGCCCCCAAACCCTTTCAATCTGCATAGGTGTTGCACCACTTCTGAAAGGCAGTGAACAAAATGGTATTTCCTTAGCTGGACCCTCTGATTTATTTGATTTTTTATTTATTATTCACTTTTTAAGCATTTTCTTACATCTTCTTTCAAAAGCAGCATGTGTTTCATCATACCACATGAAAGGCATCCACCTCTTATAAGTCAGCAGACTCTGTTAAGGCCCACAGTGTAAGGCACATCATTTGCTTCTGTATTTTTGCCAAGTTGTGCCGCTACTCAGTTTCCCTACTCTGCATGGGACACCCAGAACTGACCTTACATTTGCAGGGCTCTAAACCACTGGCATTAAACTCCAGGGCTTGACTAGCCAATGCTCCAGTCCTGCTGCCAGAGGAGCAACCTCACACTGAGATGTTTCCTCCTAGTAGAGGAGTCAATATAAAAGAGAGATCTGCAAACAGAAGAGGTATTACTGGAGAATGGACCGCAGATGAGCAGGGCTATACTGCTTCTGCTCAAGTATAGCATCGCCAAAGATTAACTTTCATTTAAAGCAGCAGTATAAATAATTACATCATACAAATAATTTCATTCATTTGAAAAACTGTAGTATGCATTCTGCATGGAAAAGATATCTGCAATTTTGTGCACATTCTTACAAAAAGGTTGTTACTGTGTGGGGTAAAAATGAAATTAAAAAAACAGCAGTGAAAATATTTAGTTGAAGCAAGTATTCTTGTTGGAGCTAATGGGACAGTTCACAGACCTTAATTCAGCATATCAATATATATTTGCACAACCATGGCTTTACATAAGCAACACAGGGAAG
The DNA here is from genome assembly GCF_000695815.1 of Acanthisitta chloris. Classification (NCBI taxonomy): domain Eukaryota; kingdom Metazoa; phylum Chordata; class Aves; order Passeriformes; family Acanthisittidae; genus Acanthisitta; species Acanthisitta chloris. The sequence continues at coordinate 89,714 of NW_008664283.1, read as the reverse complement.
GGACCCATCTACCAGAATGATTTACATCAATATTTGTATCTATTCTAGTTTGTTTCTCCTGAGAATATAAATATTTTTTCCCAAAGAAGAAATCTGAAAGGTGCATAATGATTTCACTAAATTCACGTTAACTATACAGGGTAAATTAAGCAGAAAACATAAAGGCCAAACACTGTACACAGTAATTAAGCTCAATATTACAGGGCTGTACTGTAATAATTACAGCCAGCATTGCATGCACACTCTGATAATTCACTTAAATTGCCTTCAGAACATGCCAAGAAAATCTTCTTTATCCAGACAGCAAGAAAATATTTTTTCAAAAAGTCAGAGAGAAAGAAAAGCAAATTTGTACTTTTCATTTTGAAAACTATCATTTTTCCTTTCCCTATCTTGTCTCATCTAGGGGGAAAAAAAGCCCTAAATATAAATAGAGCATTTGCTGTTGTCTTTCTACTAAAGCTTTTAAATTTAAGGAATAATAGATGCCTGTCTAGACAACCCTAAAATTGTTTTAGTTACTGATGTATGGATGACTGATAAATGTCATCTTTTCTGCCTGCAGTGCATTTTGCATCCAGTCTAGTGACATTTGTCTATAGCTGACCTGAGTCTGCATTTTTCATTTGCATTAAGCATTTAAATTTTACAACTCTGGAGCTTCAAGATCCACTGTTTACTGGAAAATACAATACCATTCCCTCCTCCTTTCTCCACCCCAAAGGAGAGATGCTTTCTTTGCTTGTCACATGGCCATTTTTAATTAAACCAGCAGGGAAGATTCTAATCAGACAAAGGCAATGGAATTTGCTTCATACCTTTCCAAGTGAAATAATTATTAATTCCCTAGTTTCACATTTCTCATATAGATAAAATGAAACATGCAGCATGGGCAGAGAAAGGAGGTTTTTATTTAAATATGGACATGTTTTTTGAAACAATGCAAAAGACATATAAGTATTTCATGGTAAATGACAAGTACATGGAGATGTAGAAATTAATAGGTTTACCAATTACTTTTAAAATATGCTTTATGCTATTAACGTCTTTAGGCGTGTAATTGCAAGATGGTAGAATGACCTCATATACAGATTTCCATTACAAAACAGATCACTGTATTTTTACACACTTCTACTGAGAAATGTTTGTTGCTGCCTACTTTGTAATACAGATTATTCCAATATTTTACTGTGTGTGCAGAGTATTCTCCAAGCCACCATTGCTCAAACAAGGCATGATTTTTGCCATACATTACCTCAGAGGACTGAACTCAATTGAAAGTCTTTGCAACCTATAAGTGGTCCCCTGATTTTGAGCATGGATTTTTTTTCCAAAAACCATGCAAATCTGGAATTATAGCAAGCTTTTGCTGTTCACAGTTACTGCAGCTGTTTTTAAAGTCCGTGCTTCTCAAAGAGTCACAAAAAATAATTACACTGAAATTATTTTTTTCTATGAACCCTTCTCATTGTAAATATTCAATATAATTTTTTCATTGCAGGTTTCTCCTACCAGTACTTTCACAAGTGTAGCCAAGGTAAAAGCTGGAGGAACTGTTTTGCTTTTTTGTTAACTAACAACAAAATGGCTTGGCTGGGAGGCCTAAGGCAGGTGTCCAACTTTGCATACATGAATAGTGCCATCAAGCCCAGTGGTTTTGCATACATTCCATTAAGGGTGCCTATACATAGTCCACAATAGACTTTTTGTTGTACTCATAAAGCTACATCAGCATATCTGCTCTACTACAATACTCTTGAGCAAACATTTTGCCCTGCTGACTGGTAGCAGCACATTTCCTTGCAGCTTTGGGAAAGTCTCACTTCTGTATACAATTTTCTTTGACAGAATTATTAAGTGGCTTCTCTTTAGTGTAAAGCCTATCAGAACTGTTCAGATGATACAAGAAAAGGTAACTATTTCTCCTATGCTTCCTAACTTCGGCAGAAGCACGTCAGTGTAAGACAGAGGCATGGGCTTGTATATGCACCTATGTTAGCTAAATTTCACCCTACCTGGTACAAGACTTCTTGTAGTTCCTCCTCATTTAACAGAACTTTAATATTTTCACCGCCCTAGCACAAACCACCACAGAAAACATCGACCATCAAGCATGCCCAGCAGTCACAGCTACAGTGGGAACAAGAGTTTGGATCATGTATTTCTCTGTTAACCACTCCTGCTAAAAACTACAGCTTGATCCTAGAAAATAGAGCAAAGCAGAAATGATTGCTGTGCAGTTTTAGCAAGCAGAGAAGGTATAGTTTTAAAATAGAGCATTTCACCAGGTCTAGGCAAATATCCTCCTGCCCCAAAAAATCCCCCACCAAACCAAGGGCTCTTTTGAAATACTATCAAGAAAGCACATGCTCTGAGCTCAGAGGAAGTTGTAGCAAAAGGAAAACAGAAACAGTTAACCTCCACCTTGTATATAAATCAGTGCAACAGATGTAAAAGTAAGTGTACATTTGGAACTTACTGACCCAGAACACCAGCACTGAACCTTTGTTTTCTCTCCTCTCCAGTATGACTTCATCCTGTGATTTTTTTTGCTCACGAGGCAGAGAAGACAGGGCAGTTTTGTCCTTTTGTGAGATTCAGTGAAATGTTTCTGCCTTGTCTTCTAAAGCATTCCTTTCCTCAGTAGAGGTGAGGAAAGGTGTCATCGTAGGACAACATCCAGTATTCAGACAATCTAAACCACATGGTAATCTTAAATACAGGGATCAGGTATTGACAGACCTGAAGAAATAAAAACCCCACAATAACACAAAATCACTCTAGGATGGGCCTAAGTACTATCTCATCAGCATTCAGCAGCAGTGCAACAGGAAAAGGGAAGAAAAGAAAACACCCCACAGACACACAAGAAGGAGAAAAGATAAAAGGTGTCCTGAATGAAGAAAATTGTGTTATTTCTTAACTGAGATGCGGATTTAGTGGAGGTTCTGACATGGCCTGCAGCTCTTTGTTTATAAGAACATCCTTCCAGAGATCTGAACCAACATCAGGTGGAAGCACATAGCTACTCATCCATTTTCAGCACTCTGGCTCCTATGCAAACTTATGGAGATACTAAGTGCAAATTTGTGATAAAAGGCTTGTTCTCAAAGGCTAAAAACAAATTTTATTTCAATGCTTCATGCAGAATATCTAAATTTAATGCCAGGAAACACACTAGAGTTTGCAGGCTCACATGTACTATACATCAAGGTCCCAATCCTGCAGTTAAGCCTCTGTGAGCAGCCCTTTGTAGTCCATGACAACCTTAGGAATGCAGAGACCTATGAAAAGTTGAACAGCATAACAAGAACGGTCCAGACACTGATTTGGTTGCTAAAGCAGAAGATCTGCACAAAATGATAATTTTTAAAAATTTAAATATTTATAAATATATCTATCATTATATACATAAGTATTTATAAATATATATATATTCTAGCAAACTGAAAATTGGAAAAAATCTTACAAGTCTTCATTTATTTACTTTCTTTAGAAAGTTCATTTCAAAATTCTATATAATTTCCAAAGGACCAAGGAACCCTTTTTCTTTGAGAGTTTGATTGTAAACTAAACTCTTAAGCTTGCAAAAAGATTTAAAACTGTGTTCCTGTGACATAAAAATTCTTTCACCATAACCTTATCACAAGGCTTAGGTTTTAGGATCTAGCTTGTACATGATGGAGAAAATTTCTTAGGAGAACACTTGTGTTGAAATGAAAGTGAAAGCAACTGCATTGCTTTACAGATCTGGTTTTATATCACTTCCACAGACTGAAAATCATTTTTCTGAAACTTGTGTTACATCAATGCAAAAGTCATCCGAATTTGGCAATTCAGACTTTTTGAGGAGAAATGGAATAAATGTGTGTTCTCCTACAGAGGGGCAGATTATTCTCTCTCCTTGGGCTTTTTGTTGTTGTTCTGACTGCTGAAGGAGGCAATTATTAGCACTGTCTTCTATAAATCTGTTTATTGTTTTTATTTGTTTATTTGTCTATTTTTAAGCCATCCTTCTATCTCACTCACCTTTATAATGACTATAGAGTTTCCTTGACACCTACAGGGAGATTCTTCATGAATTTCTGCGTACCATGCATCCATTTATGTATATAATGTGGCATTTAAATATAGAATAATGCTATGCTGTATTGGAGAAGATTGCATCCACCAAATATTTGCCTGGAAGTGATAGGAGACTAGGCAAATGGAAGTTTGTAAATTACATTAAAGGAAGGACAGGTTGCAAATTGCTTGATCAATACAGTAGAGCAATGGTGAGAAGAACTGAAAAAGTCTAAATCCTATAGGGATGAGGATGAGTATGGGTCAGTGATGAGAATTCAACTGCCATAATAAAACAGATGGAAATGAAAAATCATAACTGTCGAGGTTTAACCCCAGCCAGCAGCCAAGAACCACACAGCCACTCACTCCCCCATCAGCGGGATTGGGGAGGGATTCAGAAGGGTGCAAGCTACAAAAACTCATGGGTTGAGATAAAGACAGTTTAATAGAGAAAGCAAAAGCTGCACACACAAGCAAAGCAAAACAAGGAATTAATGCACTGCTTTCCAAAGACAGGAGGTGTTTAGCCATCTCCAGGAGAGCAGGGCCCATCACGCGTAACGGTTCCTTGGGAAGACAAACGCCATCTCTCCAGATGTCCACCCTTCCTCCTTCTTCCTCCCACCTTATATACTGAGCATGATGTCATATGGTATGGAATATCCCTTTGGTCACTTTGGGTCACATGTCTCAGCTGTGTCTCCTCCCAGTCTCCCATGCAGCCCGAACTTCCTTGCCAGTGTGGCAGTATGGAAAGCAGCAAAGGCCTTGACTCTGTGTAAACTCTGCTCAGCAATAACAAAAACATCTCTGCATTATCAACTCTGTGTTCTGCACAAAACCCAAACATAGCCCCATACTAACCACTGTGAAGAAAGTTAATTATACTTTAGCTCAAACCAGCACAATAACTTTCATGCAGGTGCAATAATTGCCTTTACATCCAATGACTAGTGCTTGAAATAAAAAACAAAGCTATAAACCCGGAAAAATAACATGAAAAATAATAATGAACAGTTGGATCCCACTGTGTGCGTCTGCTCTCTGTGTGCCCATTCTGCATCTGCAAATCTCTGTCCATGCCCAAAAACATTTCTGGAGCTGGTCTGCACATCTTTTATAACCTGCTTTTAACAGCACTAATATTTTGTAGATGTCTGCACTCGGCTGTTGCTTATTCTCAGATTCCGTCAAGGGATATGGAAATGGCATGGATTTGCAAACGGGGAAACTGAGACATACAGAATGCAGAATTTGCATATGGTCTCACCAGGACTCAGGGTCAGGGAGGAAAGGCTGCTGGACAAGCCTCCTTAACAGTGGACTATCCTGAAGCCCTCTCTCAACTGAAAAGCCAAGTCCCTATCCCCAGATGTGAAGATTGTAGAAAGGTTTTCTGCCATAAGATAGAAAATATCTTGCAACAGTGCTTCCCATGCCAGGAGGCACAGTGCCGCTTGGCTCTGGTGGGTGAAGGGCTGCCCCTGCAAGCTGTGAGGTTTCGCACACATTTGTCTATGGCTGAGTGTCCTCACCCTTCCCTGGGTGACCCCACTGTTTGACTTCCCCGTTTAACCCCACCATTAGCTGTGACCTTTAACAAAGTCCCTCACATAGCATGGTCTCTAGTGAGAGTTCTAGCTAGAAACATGACTTAGCTCTGTATCTTTTAACTCCTAACTCCAGACACTGTTCTTTTCTTCCAGAGAAATTTCTATGCATCCCCCACGTTCAACCGCATGACTGTAAAACATCTCTGTCTTCAAGAGTTAGTCTTTCTTGCCATCATATGAATCAGATGTATAAAACATGAGTCTTTCTTCTCAGCATGGGAGACTGTTGGTACAGACTCCATTACAATACAGCATCAATAGCAACTCTTTTCATGTTCGTCATATCAAATTCAGACCTTTATAACTTCCTGACATATCTATTTTCTGCCCTGAAATTACCTGAGTGGAGATTCTTCCTAAAATGAAATTATTTAGGCTGTAAAAGTTTTTCAGCTATTCCCAAGTGTTAGCAGAAAGACACATAAATAGGAAAAAAAAATCAGTAAATTTAAATGTTGAAGATATTGAGAAACAAATAGTTCTTGATAATAGCTGAATTTTTGATTAAGTGAGGAGCAGTGCATAAACTAGTCTCCAAACTGCATATTAAAAGAATAAAGATAAAAATATTTGTTAGCTTTTTAAACTTGTAAATTGGTCATAACCGGGGGGGAGGGTGTGCATATATTTAAAAAAAAGCCTAAAGTGCATAAAATTTTTGCACTAATGAATCTTTTATGTTACCTTATAAAAGATGATTCAGGATTCTATACTGATTGAGATTCACCCGTCTCATGTGAGATCATGATAGTCATTTCTTCCTTACTATAAATCTCCTCCTTTGCAAAGGATGCAGTTAAAGTCTTCCACAGAGTTTTAAGATGCAGTTTTTATGTGAAACTATTAGAAGTTCCTAATTTCAAAAATCTTGAAGCAATGACAGAGGATAAAGAAATTAAGGGTCTTAAAGGTTGTTTGGAGGTTTTGGGTAGGTCAGTTGGGGAAAAGTTATTAATCTGCTGGTTTGGGCTAATTCTCAGCGTCCACTGCGCTTCAACATACAAAGCAAGAGACATATAAAGTAACATCAAGTTGGAAAATATTTACAATTATTTTGCACTAGTGTATACAGATAACTGAAGTTCAATAAAACTGAGAACCAGGCCCCTATCTCTACCTGCAAGAGCCCCTAGCGAGGTGCATGTTGCATGAAATTTCTGTTATTTGGGACAGGCTGTGAAAAGCAAGGACAAAAGCCAAGTAGATCTAGTCAGCCAGAAAATGGGATTGCCTACACTTTTTTTCATTCTTGCTTCCACAGTCCTTTGTTTCCCACTTGAAACAAGTCAGTAGCATCTGCCTATGGCTTTAGTTTGTACTTGCACTGTTTGTGCCTGCTAGTACCATACTCCAGTTTGTAGCAGTCCAGAAAACAGGTTACTCCCCAATCCTTCATGTATAATTTTCATCACCGATACATGCTCACTTCTGTGGTGCTTGGGAGGCTTTATTTCTTATGTTTTGTTCTTTTTTTTTATATGGGATAATACCAGGCTTGTTTCTCCTCCCTCAGTTTAACATCACAGTCGAGGCTCTCTACTTTCATCTCCCCAGAATACTGGAAGATGAAGTTGCTTGTGCCCAGTAAAGGTGGCCGTGTCAGTGCTGTGGCAGCAAAGTCAATGGGAAACTTTACATTGGCTCCATCAGAGTTTGGATCCCACATCTTAACCAATCTGCATTTTACCTCTTTCTAGGTTCTTAAATATCCTTGACAGCATTGCATGGTAGCTAGCAAAGCCCTCAAGTAGCATTTAAAAGTAGTAAGATTTGATTATATTTTGTTCAGTGAGAACTATGCACCTTTCTTACAACTCAAATACGAGTTAATGTCACTTCATGAAAAAAGAAGGAAACCAGATCATTCGAATTACAAGATTGTTGATGGATTAATTTGTGACAGAAGAAAGTGAAAGTAAGGTGGTGACAAGGGGATTAGTTAACAAGCTGCAGTAAGAATGCTAGGAGAGCTGTGCTTGCTTTACAAATACACTAGACTTTTTGAAGATATTGCTAGCATGACAGATAAAGGGAATGTAGCTGCATTATATATTTAAATTTTCCAAAGGCATTTGAAAAGATACTGCACAAATGGCTTATTTTGAAAATAAAAGCCCATGTGATGAAGAGAAAGCTGCAAAATGAATTAAAATGTAAGAAGAAAGGAGGGGGAGGAAAGGAATAATGAATATAATACACTTGAAATGGAAGGTATTCTCCTGAGAAGTATCACAGAGCTCTGCAGGCTTAAACCAGGGCAGCTGAAGCTTGTTATTTAATCTGTATAATGATTTGCTTATAGACTCTTATTTGACTGAATTAATGTAAATACTTTATGGGATGCTGACGTGAACATATTTTTAACCTTATTTATAGTATTTATACTATATTCAAAGTATGAAGCTCCTTTCTTGATATCACAGAGATGGAAGAAGAGTTCTGGAATAGCCTTATCATTACAAAGCTCAAATGCTATGGGCTTAATTGTTACAGAAATCCTTTTCTCCTTCTGATACAGAAAGTACTTTTCCACAGTACCTCTGTTATGGCTCTTCTTACACTGAACACCTGGAAACTCTGAAAAGAAGTGCCTAGTGGAGTCTGCAACCCAGAGGTGTTTTTTCTTAATTAGTTTCTCATTTCAGCTTTTGTGAATCACTGGCTCACTATCTTCTTGCACTATTGTGTTATTAGATATCCAAACACGGACTTTACACGGTCCCATTAACCTTGTTCCTGCAGTTTTGTAATTGCACTCATAAGATGTAAGAAGCACCAATATGACATTTTTTATGAACAAGGGAAAAGAGACAGAGAGAAACTTAAGTGTTTGGCCCCTTAAAAGTAACATGAGGTACTGCAAAATTTAAGCCATCACATAACAAGATCCCCAGTGGTTAACCACCCATGAGACTCAGGAACCTAAACCTTGCTTGCCCTTTTGCAAAGAAAATGACAGAAAGAACATAGAGTAAACTGAAGTCACACACTCACAGAGGTAGGTCTGCATGCGAGTTGTGCTGCTGCTGGAACTAGACCAAGAATTTTCAGCATAGCTCTGCCAGCTTCCATGTGAGTACCTTAATTGTAAAATACTCGAAGAATAAATTTATCTTATCGGAGTTACTCTGCCCATTATAAATGATTTAGTAAGAAGAAAGTGTCTCTAATCCAGCAATATTCATCTAGCACATGGATGGCCTTGTGTTAGATCACTGCCATGAAGAAAGCAGAACAGGGAACTGAATCCAGTTTTTCCCACCCCAAGGAAAATTGTCTTAACATGTACTCACTCCTGTGTTGGACACACAAGTCAAAAATATTGTCCAAGAAACATCTGTTTCAGATGTGTGCTTCATTAGCTTCAATTCTAACCAATGTGTCTGTTCTGGGCAAGGGTTAGCTGTTATGCACCTCTGTTCATATCCTCCTACATAGCCTTGGACAGTGGTATAGAAGGTAGCAACTAAGAACAATTTAAAGCCTGTTTTGAGAAACCCAACATCTCCTGGGACCAAAACATTTGCCTGAAGATACATAGTAGAAAAAAAAATGTAGAAACTAAATACATTTCTCCTATATCCATAACCTATGTATGAGACATCATTTTGCTCATTTGGAGAGCATGTTATGGCACTTCTTGTCAGTAGTCACAATCTAATTTGGCTGCTGCCACCTCAAAATTTTGGTACTCTACCATCTTTTCACATTTTCTAGGTAATTTTGACTCCTTTGTCGCCATAGTTTTGAAGATAATGCTTCAATTTTCTGAAGAACATAGTGAAGCTTTTTTTGTTTTGTGGTGGTATTTGCAGAGAATAACATTTCAGAGAACATTGAATCCGGTTAAGTGTGATTTCCTAAGTGGAATGGAACTTTGAACCTGGATGCCATCTTCTCCTTCTAAGTCATGTTGCTGCAAGTGAGATCAGGAGAGGTGATTAAATTCTGTGGACCCTGATCCAAAAGAATAACTCTATTGACTTGGGCAAAGCTGTGGCAAACATTACTTAAATAAGAAAAACAGCCACTGCCAAGGATGTTCTTGCCAGCTTAGTTCAGGTTATAACATTCAACACATCTCAAATTTAAACTGCTCAATTCTTCTCAAATCAAATAGCACAGATACTAAGAAATTTCTTGGAAGGAAAGTTATGCCTACAGTAAATTTTTAATACGTCCAATATTAAGATTTACTGCTTGCTTAGGGCATCTGGACTTCAGTTGTTTTCCAACATGAATCATATATCCTCTTTTTTTTGATATCCAAGCATCCGCAAAATCCTTTAGAGGACGAGAAATTATGGAAGCACTTTGGCTCAGAAACTGTGAAGAGAGAATTTGATATGAGAGATTGTGACATAATATGTTTTGGATGGGGTTTTATTTTATAAATGGGACAGGATATACAGTTACTTTGGGTTCTTAATTCCAACATGAATCATATATCCTCTTTTTTTTGATATCCAAGCATCCGCAAAATCCTTTAGAGGACGAGAAATTATGGAAGCACTTTGGCTCAGAAACTGTGAAGAGAGAATTTGATATGAGAGATTGTGACATAATATGTTTTGGATGGGGTTTTATTTTATAAATGGGACAGGATATACAGTTACTTTGGGTTCTTAAAAATTTCATAGAATCATAGAATCAATCAGAAGAGACCTGACCTCAAAGATCATCAAGTACAACCCTACTGTCATTACTAGACCATGGCACTAAATGCCACATCCAATCTCATCTTGAAAACCTCCAGGGATGGTGAATCCACCACCTCCCCAGGCAGCCCATTCCAATGCCTGACTACTCTTTCTGTAAAAAATCTCTTCCTAATATAAAGATAGATAGATAGATAGATAGATAGATGGATAGATAGATAGATAGATAGATAGATAGATGGATAGATAGATAGATAGATAGATAGATAGATGGATAGATAGATAGATAGATAGATAGACAGACAGATAACATGTATATATAGATAGATACAGATATATTTCTGAGATTTAGCTTGAAAATTCACAAATTGAAGTACATAGATGACATGAAGACATAGTTAAATTTGTACTGTACCTCCAAATCAACGTGGCTGTAGTTGAGAGAAAGAAAACATGCATATGGTCCACAGTGAGCTTTCTGCAGGTCTTCAAATGGCTCATTACTGTGACCTTCAGTGTTTGGAAGACATTGTTCTACTCTGCTAGGCACAACTGCATTAAACCAAATAATATCATTTGACCATGAATCAAAAATAAACTGCGCAAAATCTCAATAGCAATGGGAAGGGAAAATGTCAGGAAATGCACAGATATGAAGTGAATTCTACAGACAACAGGATAATTCATAAGACATTTCTGATGTGTTCTGCTGTCCTTGAATTTCCTGATCTGACCTCAAGATCTATTATGTATAATGTCAAAAACATCATACTTGCTTTAATGAAGGCTATCATTGTATTTGTTTGACACCTCACTTTAAAAAGGACACTGAGGTGCTGGAGCATGTCCAGCAAAGAGCAACAAGGCTCATAAAAGGTCTAGAAAACATGTCATATGAGGAATGGCTGAGGGAATTGGGTTTGTTTAGCCTTGAGAAGAGGCAGCTCAGGGGTGACCACATCTCTCTCTATAGCTGCCTGAAAGGGGATTGTAGAATGGTGGAAGATGGTCTCTTCTGCCATGTCTGCAGTGAGAGGACTAAAGGAAATGGCCATAAGCTGAGATTCAGGTTAGATATTAGGAAAACTCTCTTCACCGTTGAAGTGGTCAGGCATTGAAATACGTTGCCTAGGGTTGCCCATAGACTTTCCCATTAAAGTCTCATTGATGAAAGAATAAAACAAAAAGGTGCTGGTTGTGGGGGAGGAGGGTTTCCTAGTCTGGGTTGCTGGTTCTGCATTTGATGCTCCTGGCCATGACATGCATTTTAATTGCCTGCTATAGTCCACTGGCATTTTAAGAATGAGAACACAAACATCAGGTCTATCAAGGCTCGTTTGTAGCAAAATGCAAATGTGCACTACAAGGCAGAAGAAGTATCAGTTTCATCAGCTTTTATTTTGGAATGTGGTGAGTATATGGAATGACTTTGTTGTTCAGGAAAACATTAGGTACTGAATAGCAGTCGAAATAGGATTGGCTAATTTTCACATCAGTACAGATGCAAAATTGGTGATGCTGGCTTATTGCTACAGGGAGGTGTTAGCTGTCAGATCCTATTGATTTCAGCTTAGATGTCTTAATTAGTCAATCCTATTGATTTCAATGTGGATGTCATGAAAAGTAATTACTCTACATTCAGCATAGTCATTTTTTTCTTCGAGCATCTTTTCTCCTTCAAAAAGTAGACGTCTTAAATTGCTAACAGCACTAATACCAAGAAGGCAGCCAGATTATTTGGTTTAAGAATCAAACTAGACCCCCAAGACCACATCATCATTTTGACAGCTTTTGAAACAGACCACCATTGCTACACTCAAAACTGTCAAAAAAAAAGTTGTGTTTCAATACTGCTTCTTCCCCAAGGTCTGATTACAGTTTGGTATTCTTAACTTACTTATTGAATTTTCCCTCAAGTAGTTTTCATGGCTGAAAACTGTTGAGCTGTTGCATCATATTAGCAAGAAGTGCTTGTTCTAGTATAGTACAGCAAAGACAACAAAGCTCAACCAGTGTTATGTCACTTCATTAATTTTTCCAATCTTCTCACTTCTGTATTTCATGTCTGACAAGATCTTCTCTCTGTCTTTGTATGATCAAAGTCAGCAAAGTTAGTTTTTTGCACTGAATATGAATCAAAGAGTCTTTTTATCTAAAAAGACTGTACTTGCCTAAAATCAATATACATATTTTATAAAATATTTCAGTTTAGTCTCAAGTGCTGTTTGGGTCATTCTATAATTTAAAATTAATCACATTTTAAAGACAGAAGACCCCAAGTAAAAGTTTTATTTATAGAATAATACTAACCACACTTGAATGTGAGTATATCTGTACTCCCTTTTGTGGAGGGGAGTGAGAGAGCAGCTTTGGTGGGTGCCTGGCATGCAGCTGGGGTCAACCTACTACAAAACTGTAAGAAATGTTTTCCAGACTTAGGACAGCAGAAAAAATTCTTCTGCTGCTATTATTTAAATAATAAATAAATAAATAGATTAAAAAATTAAAAATAATTGACCCAGCAATCTTCATGAAGGGTACCAAAGATCACTAGGAAGACTTTTTAATGTACAGAATAAAGCACAAAAGTTTGATAACACAATGGCTCTATCTGTGTGACTCCAGCTGCCTTTGCAAGTAAAGTTAACACAACCTCTCAGTTTTTCTCTTTTACTGAGCCTGTCCCAAAGCACTCCAATTAAGGCTGGTTTTGCATCAATGACTGTCCAATGTAATTACTAAAAGCAGGTCCTGAGTTTTAGGAGTCGGGTAGATTATGTTGGGGGTTAGGAATACTGGATTTAGAAAAAGAACTGCACAGAGATATAAACACATTACAAACTGAAAACTGATATAATGGAGTTTGATGACAAACAGTAGAGTTGTTTCAGAGGAAATTTCAGATTTAAAAAGGAAAAGTTCCATACTTTCTAGCCCATTCCCAAATTGCATTTCCCTTCTATTATGTTAAGATAGGGGAAAGTAAAAAAAATATAAAATGGGCATGCAATAGTCAGAGAAAATATTTCTTGACTGGATGTGTCACTGTAACAGAGTGTTTTCTGCATAGCCATGAGGCTCATTGATTGTCACCTGACCAGTCCTTGGAGCCTCGTTGAGATAAAACCTCATCCCTTCCTATTTGCCCAGAAGAAGTACTGGTGAGCTGCAAGGCTGCTTGACATACTCTTCTTGCAGTGCTACATGCTTGTTTTGAGAAGCAAGAGATCAAACAGTTTAAAGAGATCCCCTGTGGCTTATATCCAGGACGTTGTGATCTTGTGCATATGCCCTGCTTTCAGAGAAAAAAAATACCATTTTCCAAGTAATTTATACAACAGAATGAGTTGAAGGTAGTTCATAGCCTGATTTCCAAAACAGCAAGAGGAAACACTGCATTAAAACCTTCTTCATTTAGATTAGATTCTGGTAGTTTAAGAGGATAATATTTGGCTCACATAATGGTAGTGAATGCATATCAAAGATTCTGGGAATCACATAGTCTACAATATCTGCAAAGACAATGAACATTGCAAAGTATGTTGGATTGGTTTTATATCAGCAGTCATTGTCTGACTATATAAATCTGTGCCACATCTAATATAATAAATAGTGACTTATCATAGAACTGAGATTGATTTCTTAAAGTATAATTTTTCATAAATTCACTGTTGAAGCATAATTTATTTCAGTATTTTAATGTGATGTTTTATGCAATTTTATTACTAGTTCATTATAAAATCAGCAATTTCCTGGCATAGTGTATTCTACTTGCTTCAATATGTATGTTTCCCTCTTGAAATCAGGTGGCTTTTGTTTTTCAGACCTTCTGAGCACCTTCTCCCTGTTGGGATGGGCAGGAATGGAAGTACCAGTTCCTCACATGAGAAGTTAAGGAAAAAAACAAGCAAACAAAAAAAACCAACTGTGAGAATACATATGGGAATTAAGTTCTGAGAAAAATCTAAAGAAACTGGTGTTTTGTCTGGAATTTTACATTTTGTGGCATTTTTCTGAAGGTCATTTTTGAATCTTGCTATATTTGTACTCTATTGCTGTATCAGCTTTTTATTCCATGAGATGTCAAATCTTCCCCTTTCTCTTTATACCTTAAATGTTATGATTTGTCCCCAAAGCCTAAGTTGTAGAAACTGGCCATGAAGTTCAATGATACAGTAAAGCAATTCTTGGTGAACTTTGTGACTAACATCTTAAAAACTCTTAGCATTTTTTTAAAATTCAGGTGTACAAGTGTAATAGGATCACTTAGATCTTCACAGATATTGTGACTACTGTATGTGTAGTGTGCAAGATCTAATAACCAATAAAGGATTTTTTGCATTTTAATATACCCTACTGAATACTAAGAGTATTGTTTTATATTGTGTTTACTATGAACACTATTATAAGAATTAAAGAACTCGTATTGCAAAATGACTAGGCCAGAAAGAGCTTTCTGTGTATTATCTCCTGAGTTCCTTTTGGATGGTCCTCACAAATTTGAGTTTAGTTCAGTGGTAAATTCAGGTAATAGTCTATAGTGTGCTAGACTTTTATGATTATGAGGGGGAATAAACAGTGTCTTTGTGTGACATATTCAGCTGGACTTTCCGTGGAAGGAAGACACATTTGGATATCTAAGGTTGGGTATACATAAGATGGAAAATGATACAGATCCATGCTAGGGCCAGTTTCTTCCTAAAACTGCTGAAACAGCTGGAATAATTCAATGTTTGTTATATAATTGACAGAGAAGCAAGTTGAATCTTCTAAGAATTCATAGAACATTATGCCAGTTTTTATGAGCATATGACAGTTGATTGATGTAATATGAAAATATATACAAATATAACTCATGTGTATGCACCATAATCACCTACTTTATTTAAATAAACTCACAAATACACACATTTAAAATAAATAAATGTCTAAAAATGTTGCAACAGAACCTTTTCTATCAAAAATTTAATTCTGAAGGCTATGAACATCACAATACATCACAGTTCAATTCTTTCTAGTAATCTGAAGTTTTTACTTCTCTTTTAGATTGCTTTTGTCCCACTAAAGTGAATTGGGTTATTTTGTGTGCTGCCATGTATGAGGGTTATGTGTTAGAAATATGGCTCCTCAATTTCTTATTCATATCCTCTACAAATCTATGGTCTGTGGGGTTCTTATGAAACATTTGGGTTGTAACCTAAAAAAATCAGGTTATTAATATCCATCTGACATCTTAACATGAATAAGTCAAAGATCAAAAGCAGCAAATTTAAAAATCTCCATTTTATCTTTGGTCAGAAAGATATCACGGAAAAAGGACTGTCAAAGGTGTCATTGAATTAATGAGCAAAGTCAGAGAAAAATACTGTAGAACTGGAGGCAGGGGCTGTATGCATCCTGTAGGTCCTGGACTTCCCTGATTGTTGCAATAGC
Source organism: Acanthisitta chloris (assembly GCF_000695815.1). NCBI lineage: Eukaryota > Metazoa > Chordata > Aves > Passeriformes > Acanthisittidae > Acanthisitta > Acanthisitta chloris. The sequence continues at coordinate 73,942 of NW_008664283.1, read as the reverse complement.
ATACAATTTTTAGGAATATATGTGAAACAAAGTTTGAAGTAGGGAAGACTGTGTCTTACACAAGAGCTCCACTGGGTGCTGAGCTGCAGCACGATCCAAGACTCTGCGGCCGCTGCACTGCCACAGCCATTCCCCAGCTGCGGGACCCCCCATAGATGCTGTCTAGCAAGGAGCATGCTGAGTCCCAGAGATGAAAAGCAGCCATCACATGGAGGGAGATGGGAGACAAATATATTCACAGAAAAATATTCTGCTCTTAAGAGCAGTTCCTCTTTTCCCTCAGGGAAAACTTTTTTTAGTTTTACTACCATAGGTCCCAAATGTAATAATTACAGTTTTCTTCCTCTCCTCTGCTCCCATCTTCATATCACCAAGAAACGTGAGCAGTGTTTTCTTACTTCTCCTTTAAACTGTACTGAAATTCACTTGTTCATTCCTATTTTTCTTTTTTTTTTTTTTTTTGCCTCTTATTGTGAGGAAAAATCCCACTGTTTCTTATCTGCACCCCTATAACTTCTGAATTTCTTAATAGATCAAAGAAGTTTTTTTGGAAGACCCAATATATTTCAACTTTCCTTTTCCAGTGTTTTGTTAGCATGCTCAGAAGAGCTCTAGTATGTAAACCTCTGATGCATCAGATCATTTAATTGTAGGTTTAAATCATTTTGAAACACACAATTAGGTGGGTGTTCTACTGAGTCAGTTCTTCAAGATGTGATTTTCCTTTATGAAAGTAATGTGTGTTATAATAAAATGAAGGAACTATCAAACTTGCTCAAAATTGTTAATTTAATTTCTGTAGTGTTTTTTTTTTCCTTTGCTGTGCCTGGTAAGACTAATTTAAGTCTCAATATAATTTTATACATTTTATTCAGAAGAAAGACAGATATTGTCTCTTTGTCAATTGTGTAAGACCTAATACAAAGAGCAACAGATTCTCCTGGTTATAGTTCAAGTATCTTAATGTCAGTGCATTAAGACAATTGACCTCAATGTGTCTATCTTTCAGTTAATATAATCTTTATTTTGCCTTGATCACCTCTCTAAGTAACACATGCAAACTAGGGTTGTGCAATCTTTTAGCATTTGTGGCCAGATGATCTCCCATCTATATCCTCTAAAGGAGGAATGAGAAATCTGTGGCCTGTGCTGTTTCCCAAAGCATGTCTAGCTCCTGTAAACCCTGAAGAGTCAGAAGAACTTTTTTCCTCTGTGAGGAAGAAGTGCCAAGGTCTGGAGCACAATCTCACATTGAAACCCACAGACTCACACTGAAGTTTACATTGAAGCTGACAGAAAGCATGAGGCCAAATATAGTATTGCACACATACCCTGGGTTGCAGTGTAGGGGTAGCCAATGGTATGTATTCTATTGTGGTCTCCACAAGCTGTTAAAGCAGGTGGGGCAGTGATCATTATTGCCTTGTCCCTGATGGCTCCCCCAGGGGGCTGTCTCAGTTTAATGGGCTGTCAGGGACCCAGGCATGCATAGAGTTACATCGCCCCATTGTGAGATACCTCACCCCAGGGGTGGGGAGCCAAGCATGCTCACAGGGATATAAACTGGGGTTTGGACCAACACAGGCCCCTTTTGCCTGCTGGATGCCCAGAGGACAAGAGCTGCCACTGGACCTTCGGGAGAGGACCGGATCTGCGGGATCACTGCTCCAATAGACCCATCACTCCAGGAGGACTGCAGCCACCATTTCATCGGACTACTACCGACACCCTGACTGACAGGGTATCAGGTTACTTTCTGACTCTGTCAGTGGGTTTTGGGGTTTTTTTTGTATTGTTGCATTTGTTGTTGTTTTGGTTTGTTTTTCATATTAAATTTTACTTCTGACCTGGAGTCTCTCACCGGTTTGCTTTAAAGCCAGCACAGCACATCTAGCTCTATTGCACAGTACTTTGAAGGTCTGGCTAGAAATAAAAATATTTCCCAGTCATAGAGAATATGTACAAGCCTTAGGCTTAGGAGAATACCTTAAGTTATTTCATTAAGTTATGAGGTGGTCTTGGTTTGCCAGTGTACCAGTGCTGGAGACATACTGGGTCCACACAACTCCCTCTCCTGAATGCATTTGTAATCGCCACAAGTGACAGAATCACAATACTCTTCTTCCACTGAGCACTTGCTATTTCAGTTTCTTCATGGACAATTTGGCCTCATGTATGTCATATCATCTGCCCTGACTTCTCTCTATAAACAGAGGAATTACACAAATAGCAAAACACACAAAAAACTCAAACAAAAGAAACCCAAAGAAAGCCACATCCAACTCAAAGCTAAGTCCAAAATTTCTCAGTGCTCGTGAAGCTTCAAGTCAGATTTTGAACAGCATTTTATATACCAAATAATTCCTTCCTTTCATGGTTAAGAATTGACCCTCCTTTCTGAAGAAAGAGTAGGGGAAGATGTCAGGACATTATGAAAATTCTTTTTTAGTTATTCCCTTGAGGCCTTCTGTCTAGTTATTTCAACAAGTGGCCCCTTAGCTGTTCTGGACAATTGCTAGAAGACACTGTTGCCATCTCCCTGAAATCCAAGGTTTTATAGGTTATTTTAGTTTTCACCATTTGGGACATCAATACAAACCTTCACCCTGGGAAAAGATAAATAACTACTGGAAAGAAAAGGATCTGTGCCTAACACCTTCTGGCACAGATGAATGCTTGTAAAGATGCAATGCCCAAATATGATGAAGTGTTTTAGGAAGCATTACCTATTACAGGGTAAAAAAAAAAAGAGAGATAGAGAAAGAAAATGTTCTTTCAGTCAGTATATATTTACTGGAAATACAGCCCCACCAGTCAACTGAATATTTGTTGGAGTGATTCTGGCTGGGATCCTTTAAATTATCTTTCTGTTCCTTTGTTACCTCATCTTTCAAGTATTCTAAGGTTTAATAAATAATTATGAAGAAGATCATATACTGATATCTGTTGGTTTTTTTTTGATTACTAGCATGAACCAGGGCATTTGAACAAGTAAATCACTGGGGAGTATTGTTCCCAGTTTGTGCTAGTTTCTGCCATTTGCATTGGTGCCTTGAAGCATTTTGTAGTTTTGTTGCTTGAAAAAACTGAGCTGCAGCACTGTATTACCCAATCACTCTCACACAGCAAATTCAATCAGCAGAATTCATTCTGCAGTCACTCATTTGTTTTTTGGTGGTGGTGGTCAATTACACAATGACAATTGTCAGGACACTGGAACAAGACTCTGTTCCCTAACAGGCAGGTCAAATGATATTTCAGCTGGTAAGTAGTAGAAGCTCAATTAGTACATGAATCATTTAAAACCAAATTGAACATAGCAGTCAATAACATTCTTTTGGGAGTAATCTTGCACTTGCTGAGGGATTTGTCTACTTAGCAAGGTAGCCTCAGGGCTGCTCTAACCTCTGCCTAAGGGCTGGCCCTGCACTCAGCAGCCCAGAACAAGGAAAGGGCTTAGGTAAGAGTTCCTGTGCACTCCCTCCATCTCCAGTTTGGACTGTGCACCTAGCCGTCATATCTGGAGACCTGCCCTATGTATCAGCACTTTGCTCTTTAGCCTCTTCTTCACTATCCAACAGCTTAAATCAAAAGCCATGCAAACATAACCTGAGACCATTCATTTTACTATAATTTCAAAGCCTTCCTTTTCTTTTGTCTTTTACTTCTCTCACAACTTTTGAACTGGCAGAACAAGTGCAAGTGGAATGTTAACAGCAAGCTGGGACCATTTATAGCCATCAAACATAGGCATGTACTTCCTGCTTCTAAGCATTTATGATGAAACTCCATTCATCCTTAAGTCTCACAGATTTCACCACACCATTTCCAGGTAAAATTACTGAGGCCATCATGTATTTCATTCTATATCATCCTGACTCTAGATTTATATAGTAGTTCATCATATTAAATTATATTTATTTTTCAAATTTATTTACTGCATCCACCATGTCTGCATCCGTAGGATTAATTATGAAATCAGACTCAGAGAAGTGGCAAAGAATCCTCATAAAAAAACACTGAAAACTAGGTCTACAGAAGAATCCAATGCAAATAGATGCTTGCCCTACACAGTGCAGCACAAAGTTAGCACAGACATATCCAGAAATGCTAGCAAGGGTCTGAAGGCAGTTCAGCCATATGAGTGCATTATATCTTTGAGATTATGTTGTACTGACACAGGCATAATGCTTGCAGTATGACAGCTGGCATGAGAGTGAGAGCCCACAGGTAGTTCAGAGGCCACGGTATCATCCTGCTTCACATAGAAATTGCAGGGCTGTGATGTTCAACATCATCAAATTTTGGGATGGGATTTTTATAGTCTTTTTTAGCTTGTTCTCCAACATCAGACTAAATGTAAGGATGAAATTTTTTATGATGTGGGTGGTGAGACCCTGGAACAGGTTCCCCAGAGGGGTTGTACATGCCTCATCCCTGGAAACATTCAAGGTCAGGTTGGATGGGGCTCTGGGTAACCTTATCTAGTGAAAGTTATTGGACTAGATGACTTTCAAAGGTCTCTTCCAACACAAACCACTCTATGATTCTATGACCGAAGAAGAGCTGGTGTGCCAGCTGTCATCCTCAAAATTCCTCTTTGCCCAGCACCATGGTCCTATGAAAAAGCTCCTCCATTTTTGCTTGTATACACAGCCAGAAGCATCTTAGCCTCAATGGCTCTGAACTCAATTAAGTTTCCTCATAGACATCCACAGCCTGGTCAAGAAAAGGGACGAAGAAGCAGGCAACACTGTACTGCCTTTTAGTTGACATCTCAGTGGTTAGCATACATATGAATTCCCATATGAGAGATATTTGCACTAGGAACATTTAACTTTTTGGCTCATGGGCCACTGGTCAAATTCTTGTTCTTGATTTAGGGTCTCTGTCCTTACCATGCTTGGGGACATACTTTAAATGAGAACCATGGCAGCTCATAGGCTAAATTATGAGATCCCTGTGTTACTCAGTAGTAAATGAAGACAGAGGTCTCATGCTTGTTCCTCAATGGGTGTTTGCTCAGACTGAGTGTCTCCACTCAGGATGCGTCCTTCCCCAGCACTGGGTGTTTGAGATAGGTCAGCCCTTTGTGCCAGAGAGATATTCTGTAGATACAAAATTGGGCTAGGGCTTCCACAAGAGAAAATATATCATTGCTACTATAAAGATCTCAACTTACTCTTTTCAGTGATTTATATACTGCTAGGGTATAAACCTTTTTGTCCCTATATGAACTGTAAATGGTAGCCACATTTTTTTCAGATATGACAGGCTTGTGCAGTAGGTTATTTTTTTCCATTAGAACACATGCCATTAAATCCATTATCCTTTCTAGTTTCTCTGTCAGTGCAATCTGTCTCTTTGCTTTGCTACAGTTAATGCCACTATTAATTAATCTTATCCTTAATTCATAACTCATATTTTTAAAGCAAATGTAGAGCTTGTAATGAGCTGGACTGACAGATTTTGAGATCAAAGGCACAGATCTTCAGATACATGCACACTTAATTACTATTTTAGGTAGCCAGCTTCCATTGATTTCAGTAGTAGTTAGGTAACAAAATATCTTTGAAGAGCAGTGTCAAAGTTTAGATTCATGTATTAGCTATAGCACAAAGTTTCCATCACTAGATGCATTTTGAGGGGGGATGTGTCTAAAGGTGTTATATCACAGTGCAGGCTCTCATACTCCATTCAGTCTCCGACCTTGCTGCAAGGATGTGAGTGTAAGTCTACTTGTGATAACAGCTTTGTGATCAGACATATGTTTCTACCCAGCTGATGGCCACACAGTCAATTCGAACAACACTTCATATGCAGATCATAGAATCATAGACTCGTTAAGGTAGGAAAATACCTCCAAGATCATCAAGTCCAAACTTCAACCTAACACCACCGTGCCCACTAAACCATATAGCAAAGTGTCATGCCTACTCATCTTTTGAACATTTCCAGGAATGGTGACTCTACCACATCCCAGGGAAGCCTGTTCCAATGCTTAACCACTCTTCCAGTGAAGAAATATTTTCCTAATATCTGACCTGAACCTCATCTTGAGCAACTTGAGGCCATTACCCCTTGTCCTATTGCTTGTTGTCTGGTAAAGAGGCCAACACATACCTCACCACAAACTTTCAGTTGTAGAGAGATATAAGGTCTTCCCTCAGACTTCTTTTCTCCAGGATAAACAAACTCAGGTCCTTCAGCTGCTCCTCATATGACTTATGTTCCAGACCATTCACCAGCTTTGTTGCCCTTCTTTGGACATGCTCCAGCACCTCAATGTCTTTCTTATAGTGAGGGACCCTAAACTGAACACAGTACTCAAGGTGTGGCCTCACCAGTGCTAAGTTCAGGGAATCGATCACCGCCCTTGTCTTGCTGGCTGCAGTATTTCTGATACAAGCCAGGATGCCACTGGCCTTCTTGATCACCTGAGTACAATGCTGGCTCATGTTCAGCCAGCTCTCAACCAGTACTCCTAGGTGTGGATGGAAAGTGTTACATGCCCCCTTCAAAACTGATGTCCAGGTTTTAGCTGGACAGAACTTTCAGAATCTTTCCACCTGTGAATAATTTTGCATTCAAAATGACAAGGATTGAGGGAGCCTTTGCAATTTATAGAGGATGCTTAGCTCAGTCTGCACTTGTCTTTGTACATTGTTTCCTGTGGATAGGAGAGAACATCCATTCTGCTGAAAGTGGGCGGGTTTTATAAAACACTGTGGCAGCAATAATTTGTATGATGGGCTGCAGCACTGTAGTATTTCCTGTTCTGCAGGGTGGCACACAGTGCCACTGTCTGCCCCTACACAGCACAGCATGCCAGAGTGTGCTAGCCTTCATGCCTATAAGCAGCTACAATGAAGTCAGCTGTAACTGTGAAGTTGAGCATTGATTAAGTGCTCTGTTGGATCGGGTCAGAGTGCTAAGCAGCCTTTTTAGATTGTATCCCAAATGTCTTAGCCTGAAGAGCTCTACCTTATGTTCTCAAGGCAGGTGCTTGCCCTTATAGACTAGGTTATATTAGTGAGTGATACAAAGACAATCCTAATTTCTGCATGAACAGATGTAATAGGACTCCTGCTATCTTTCCTCAAGTTTGCTTATTCATACTAAAGTTTGCTTTTTTATACACTCAACAGAGTGTGATCAAACTCCAAGGTAGGCTTGCTATGATCTTTAGTAAAATTTCCTTTCCAAGAATACTATTATGCTTTGCACTGTGTCATAATGTTGCACTGTAATATTTTTCATATAAAGAAGCAAAATGCCCCATGCATTGTAATGGAGCAGCAGCTTTAGTGGAGGCTGAGCTACCTTTATTCCACAGAAAAAAAAAAAAGATGCAGAAAGTAACTCCCTTCCAGTTACAGGATGATGTAGCCCTACAGACATGCTGGAGCAGGCACTCAGCTGCTCCCTTGCCAGGGTCACCTGTACCACTTAGCCTCATTACCATGGAGGACACAAGTCACATGAGACTGACCAAGCACTCTCAGTCGCATTCCTCATCATCTGAAATGAAAGAATATTAAAGGAGCTTGACATTCTACTGCAAAGGTCAACAGATAACTCTCAGTGTCCCCATATATAAAGCAAATGACAGTGGACAACAGGCACAGCTTTGGCCCTGTGCTAGTTGCAGTTTAAAACAAAGTGACAAGAAATAATGAGGTATAAATGGGTGAATTGGTTTGTGTGTACTGGGGATTAACCTGTAATACACATTGCACCCAAATTACAGAACTTCAGAGATGAACAGCTTTAAAGTATTGTAGCACACACTCTGACTGCAATGATGCTTCATTTACAGAAATACTAGTATACCTCATTACTATCCCACAATCACGTCATAAACATAGACTAAAATCTTAAATTACTTTGCAATAAAATGGAGTGGTATTAGAAAGTAGACATGGCCAAAAAATGATTTTAATAAGATGTGTGGTAGAGAAAGTAAAATGCATCAGCTAAGATCCAAGTTAAATATTATATTTTTACTAATACATCAACATCAGTATTTATGAATGAAATAAAGTGCAAAGAGCCAAAGGATGACTCATGCATTTGTGCTTCTGAAACAAAAGAATGGGATAAAATAACTGTGCTGTTTACATCCTCTCAAACACTCCCTGTAACAATCCAGATCTGGCTTTCACAGAGAAAATGAGTGGCAGCACATAGACCTTTGTGTCACCATATGTCTCCCTGTGACGTGAGGAACTACTGTGCAGTCACTAACATGTTCAGAGGTCATACACAGTAGGTAGTGAGTTCACCAGCAGTGAGTAACAGAAATGACAGGATGCTCTGCATCCTTCTAAATTTGCTGCTGTTTTCTCTTGCCCTTTCTAGATATTCTAGTAGGTGGATAGAGGGAGGGAGTTGCCCCAGGAAGCAGCCTGACTTCATATGAAATGGGGATGGCAGTGTGACAACACAAATGCTGTAAGTTGGACGGGTTCAAGGATTCTCAGGAATAGGATTCAATATAAATTAAGCTGTATATAAATAAGAACTCTTACTGTGGAAAAGATAAGATTCAGGAGAGAGGCCAGAGCAGTGCAATTAATAGTTATTACACTAAAGAACCTTTATCACCCGCAAACAATATTATTAGGGTTGATGACAGTAATTTGAGCAAATAGTTCCATTCATGTACTTCAGTTCAAGTGAGTTCCATGAGTCTATTTAGTGTGCTATTTAGTGAAGGTGTATATTCTTTGGATCTGAGAGTTCCCACAGCTTTGTTTTTTTATTGACCTGTTAATGTCTTCATTCACTGCTCCTCACCCCTTCACCCCTCCAACAGGCAGAACATGGAAGATGCCATATGACATAGCATGGTCAATTACAAGCATTTAAAATGTGAAAAGAGCACTCAAAATACCAGAAAGATTGACTTGTATAAAAAACTCCATGAGCTCAATTAGTTCCAAGTAAAAATAATATTCCATCATTTTTTTCTGCATGTAAGTTTCATTGTTTGAGTAGGTTCTCTGTTAACTATGGTGCCTTGAAGCTTGCTCTGACCATGACAAAAGAAAGATTCCCTTTCACATATTGACATATCTTCAGAAGCCAAGGCATTGTAAAAGGCAATAGTGCTGTGCAAAAGGCAGTAGGGCTGTGTTAGTTGCTTGGCTAACTGTCCTTCTGTGCTCATCATGCCTTCTTGAATCTATTCTCTCTAACTGGGTACCCTTGAGACTAAGTGCACTATATTTTTAAGGGATTTTTTTTCCCACTATTACACCTATCTTCAAAGTGCAAATTTCTCCTTATGCAGGTGTTTCCTTCTGTTAGTCAAAAGCTGAAATCTCCAACAGTGCCTTCCTCATGATGAGGGAGATGTGGATTCCTCTCCTGCCCTTCAGAAGGACTCCATGCCTCTTTTCATTTTCAAATTATTTGTTGGTTAATGAGCAGCACCTCAGGCTGTCAATCTCTGAAGAGGCACAGTGTCACAGGCATAGAATATCTGCCTCTATGTATTTAATCACACAATACAATTTTAATCAACCTGCAGAAAAACCTGCATTAAAATAGAGGACAGATCATGCTACAGTTAAATTGTGACTTTGGTGTTGAGATAAAAAATGGATATTATTGTTCATGTTGCAAAAGAAAAGTGTACTTCACAGCACATAAATTAAATATATAAAGTTTGTTGTTTTATAATACATCTATCTGCATGTTTTAGAGTATTGTCCCATTTTATTACATTTCTGATCAAGGCTAATGCTCATTAAAAAATCTAATATGACAATGAAAAATTTTATATGGAAAATTCTTGTCCTCTATTACAATTGCTATCTGTTCCACTTTTTGGAAACCCCAGCAAATTAAACTTGGGCCATGGTAATCTTAATTATATCTTGGAATATATGATGTTGGAAATATATTGAATAAACTCTTTTGGTGAGATTGCCTTTGCCTCTTAATTCAAAATCTCTATGTTTTTATGCTTACATTATTTAAATTACAAAAGGCAGGCATCTGAAAAACGAAATGCTTTGTTGGGCAGTCATATTCATGAAAATTCATTCAATTGTGTGAGGGGTCAAAAAAAAAGGGGGGAAAAAAACCCTGCTTGCTGATCAAAACACAACATAAGCTGCACCATTTCATTTAAGTAGGAAAACGCATAGACTAAACAACAAAGTTCTATATGATGTCACAACTGTGTTTCTATGAGTTTGTCATACTTTTATCTAGAGGGCAGTTGCAACCCAACCTATTCATTCTAATAGGTGACACAAGCACTCTGAATATCAAGTGGCTGATGTGAAGGTGACAGATGAGATCACCAGATTCAACACTTCTTTTTGTTTTTCTCCGGAGTTGTATCAAATTGAAATGTTGACCCTGCATGCAACTTAAAACTCAACCAAGTTTTTATCTCATCTCAGCTGGCCTATGAGAAGTATGAAACAGAGCATGACTGAGCATAATGGCTTTGCAATAATTTTGCAATTTTGCAACAAGACTGCTGGTATCAAAGCATCAGCTGGGTGCTCACTTGGTGAGTGTTCCCTGAGTGCAGAGCTGCTCCAAGAAAAGTGGTCAGGACACGTGCACATGTAGTGCTGGTGATGAAACTGGCAAGTTCAGCTTTGTTAAATTCAACAAGATATGATAAAAGGGGATTGGTGACAGTAAGTGCTGCCGTGAGCTACATGAAGGGCACCATTTCACTTCCATGGCATTGCTGACATTGATTAGAAATGTGTTTAAATAACACTTAGAGGAAGGGTCCTGGAGCAGTGATGCAGAATGTGCCCAGGCCTCCTCGTACAGCAGCCCTGTGAAGAGCCAACAAGCTGTCAGTGAGCACCTGAGGGCATGCTAAACTGCTGGGATATGTTTCATGAATTGCTTAATAAAAATTGTAAATGAATCAGCTTAGTATGAAGTTTGCAATCTACAGGTGACATACTGAATTACAAACCAAACTACATTGAGCAAAGCTGTATAATCTTATACCACCACTGTAGAGGTGTCATGGTTTAACCCCGTAATCTCTCCATGGAATTGACAGTGTTCACAGATTTTTGCATGTCTTCTTTCCTTCACTGAATTCCCTTGAAAGACTGCAGTATACCTTATCATGTACTCTGTAAAAATATTTTAAAATATCACTTTCTCCTTTCACTTCCTGAGGTAATTGCACTCCCAGAGACACATCTCTTTATCATTATGTTTCCTTGAAGACCTTTAGTATTCTAAAATTGAACAGCAACTGCTGCCTATTTGGACAACCCACTATCAAACAGGCAGAGGAGGTTACATGGGAGGCCAAACCCTATATCCACTGAGCCTAATCAGACACATGAGGTTCTCAACTCTTCAACTCTTGCCACAGTAAGACTCAAAAGAGAGCAGCCAGTGCTATTCAGATCGAAGCCAAAGACATTTTAAAACTGTAGATTTCTAGGATTTTTTTCTTTAATCTCATAGCACAGTGCTAAACTTTAGATGAAACTACCCCTTGATCAGACTGACTATAGGAAAATCTTCAACACTTGCTGCTGTTCACATCATCATGTTAGACATCAGTGACATTCACCCTCACAAAAGGAAAAAGTGGTGTCAGGCTCAAAATCATTGAGTAATTAAGAGCTCTGTGCTGGTGCAAGGGTGTACTGCCATGATGTGACCTGGAGCAGCTGTCACATCAGGCATTGTTAGTGAGGAAGTGACAACTCTCTCAGCACCACCACTAAATCTAGTGTTGATGTGGCATCTTTGACTGACACTTGATTCAGATGAACTACCAGATAATGTTAGTAGCAATCATAGCTCCACCACAACATTAAGGAACAGAGATCATTGTCATAAGAACATATTTTAGGAATAACATGCTTGCTCCCCCATCTTGATGAGATTTTGCCCATCCTGGTGAGGAATTAGTTAGATAAACTGATATTCAAAAAGAAAGTATTCTATCTTTTGAATTAAACTGGAAATTCTCTTTCACTGTCTGAGTATAAAAATCTTTGAATTTCATTTTGTCTTAAAGTTTCTTACACTTTAATAGAAGTATTTATCATTTTTCTTGGAAACAAGGCATGCATTCTAATTCTTATGAAATAAATTTTTGAAAATATTTTCCTGCAGTTGAGCACCTTTAATCCTCTCCATAATCAAATTTAGCTTTTGACTTCATAGAGGGCTTTTTATCTACACATAGACTTGCACAAGGCAATAAAGAATCAGAAGGAAGCAGTGATTGATGTCAGCCTTGATGACAACTATGTTCTGTTTCTTTTTACATTACAAAACAGAAGAGAGGGAAGTACAATTGCATTGTTCATATCATGGCTTTTAATTTGGAGATAAATATGTTTTTCCTATTTCTTGTTTTTTTTCCTAGGGAGAATAAAGGGAGAGAAGAAAGCTAATGGCTCTGTATCGGGGCAATAAGAAAAATGTATTGCAAACCAATACAGAAGACTTTTGAGAGACTTATGTAAAATGTGAATTTAAATATTTTCTTACTGTATAGTTTAGCATAAGCCACACAAATATTGGAGGTGCACTAGAAATAGTCTGTGAAAAGACATAAAAATTGTTAGTCAGTCACAGACTGCCAGACATCCTTGAGGTAAAAACAGAACTGCCAAGTATACAAATGCAAACAAGAACTTCAATGGATTTTCTTATACTCTGAGAATGTTAAATTTTCTTTTTCCTGGAACTCAGTAAATCACTCACTTTCAGAATTCCTTAATTGAGAGAAATTCTGTACAGTGATTAGAACTGAAAGCTAGTTCGTCCAGCTCTCTCTCTGTAAAATATACACTCCTGATTCAACTGTTGGAGCTAATCGTAAAGCTGATTTATGGAAATCTTGAAGAAGATTGAAGAAGACTCTTGAAGAAGAGTCTGTCAGCACTTCATGGTATTGAAGATGTAAGACGTTTTCCACATTTTCTCTACTGTAGGCTGAAAAAAACTCCTCATCTCTTCCGTAAGATCATAAACTTCCTTCATCCCAGTCAGCTTTCACAAGGAAAGGTTTCCTTCACCTGGAGGAATCAGCCACTGACACATGTTCCTCAGAAGGATCTGAAGATCTCCAGAATTCATGAGTGGAGCCTCCTCTTCCTCCCATGGCAGCTTTACCCTGCAGCTCTGCAAGCCAGAGTAGAGCCAACACGAGCAAAATCAAGCAGCCTAAATCACTCTGTTATCACCTACATGCAAAAAAAAAAGAAAAAACCCACAACCCCACCTCTATTCAAAATCTACTCGAAGAGACATATAACTGAATTTCATTTCCAAGGCTGAGGAGATACTGGTTATCTAAAAACATATAAAGAGTCTTTCTAAAGCTTTCAAAGTATTTATCTACAAAATAAATAACTGATTAATTTGCATCTAAATTTGCCTAAATAACAATACACTAGAGCAACAAAAGTCAGTGATTTGTTAAGTTATCCCTGTTCAGAAAAAGAAAAAAAGGCTGTTGAACATATGCTTCATTTTAAACACAGATGGAATTAAGTATGTGCTTCTTTTCTGAGTCAGAACTAAAAATTGAAAACCATAACTATGGAATACTTTGCCATGTTACAGCACAATCAACTAAAATCTTGCCACCATATTCTTTCATATGATTTCAATATCCTGTTTGAGTAGGGGGGGTTGGATTGGATGACCTCCAACCTTAGCCATTCTGTGATGCTGTGAATACTGTAGAGATGAAAGCATGTTAGTTATATACTTATTCATGACATAAGCAACATAAAGCATTCTCATTGTTTATGTAAATAGTAAAAAAAGAAATTACCAAAAAGAAAATGTGTCATTTGGATCATTCATTTTTCTTTATTGAGCTTTGATGAAAAACAGTCCATTTGAAATATTTCCAGCAACCATTTCAATTCCAAATGCTCAACACAAAAACTTCATATCAGAGTTCAAACATATAAAGTTACATCTCATTATAATTTAATACTTAACAAAGCTAATCATTTCTGATTTTTCATAATTAAGTTTACAAAAATAATGTTACATTTATAAAATAAATCAGCTTTTCCCAATAAATTACAGTGGTGTTCCTATTCATGAATGTAGCATATCATACAAAATAGATAACAACCTTTTGTCAGATAAAATACTAAAGTATATTTTTCATCCAGTACATTTTGGCAGTGTGTGAAAACATTTTATTGTACATCTGATATCTAAAGTACAGCGTAAAAAGTAAACCCATTAAGCTATTATGAACATCTCATATAAGGCAAGAGTTGCCAACTTGGGAACTACTTTTTATTTCCAGTTAAGTATTTTTAGTCAGACCAGTACTGTGATATTTATGGAACTGACTTCATTGATCTGACCCAGTAA